>NC_142340.1:38928571-39238214 GCF_054954075.1 Amborella trichopoda
GCATGGACTGTGGGTCATGGGAAATATTGGGTTATTTTGATAAAGCAAATGTAGATCGTAGTTCACAGGTGGAGTGCCCCAACGTTTATTATTTAATTCCTAAACCATATTGATCATTTTCCCATCTAATGAATTTAATTATGTTTGTTTTAACGATATATGATCTTTAAAATCATTATTTGAATTTTTTTAGATCTCTAAATATTTTATTCATCAAAATTGAATTTATAAAAACAAAGATATTGATTTTATATTGATTTAAATATTCAAATTTGATTTTATATATTTCTAAAAATTATATAATTAATTTTAGTATTACATGAGAGGCCTAATATGCTAGTGAGCCCACCATTGCATGTGGGTGGGGCCCATGAAGTACCACCTAAAGTGGCACACCCACCCTAATGAAACATTCTTTATGTTAGGTCAAGCTTTGGCTTCAAGAGAAAGCTTTGAAGTGTTTTGGAAAGATTTTGCCATGAGAAAGCTTGTGTATAATTATGGTAAGCACTATATTATGAATAGAATTATTTTATTTAATTTCTATTGATGGGAAAATGTTGTAGGAATTAGGGATAAATGTTCTAGCACATTCTATAATATTGATAGCCCATCTATAAAATCGATGACTTAAATTTCTCACCCCACAAGTCACTCACGATCAATGATTCATATTCAATCTCATAAGAAGATGCAAGAAAAAAAAAACCCTAATAAACCTTAATCTTGTTCAAAGCCTATAAAAATAGATTGTCTCTCTCCAAAATCTCTATACATTATCTCTTACACCTAATTCACAACTCTCTATCATATCCCGCGAAGGGGCACGCCCCACTTAGAATTTATCATTAGAGGGCTTGGCCTAAGGTTTGCTTTCCTAGTGTGGGGTGTATTGGTTTGATGGCATTAAGGTTTTAAAAGATTGGACTTGTTAGTTTTATTTTCTTTGAAGTAAGAGTTATTATAATAAGATTACTTATAAGTGATCTTTGCCAAAAAAAAAGAAAAAAAAAAAAAAAAAAGGTTAAAAGAAGAAAAATAATAATAATAAATTTCTCGACAAGATCAAATTAGTCTTTCTTTAAAAAAATAATATAAATCTTACGGATCTATGACCACTTATGTTTAGGGTGAAATGGACAGTTTAGATAATTTGTTATAATATACCCTATTTTTAGAAGGGTGCAGTTAGCATACAGATGCATCCGTAGCTGTAAAGGTAAGGTGCACCTTCAAATTTTATTATGGTATATAATTTTGATGTAAAATGTTATTAGGATTATCTCAAAATCTATTTTTATATATAATTATAAATTTTAAATTTAAAAAATAGTTAAAATCAAGTAGATCTATAAACATATGAGAATCTTGAAAATGGACGGTGTAGATAATATGTTGTAAAATATACTATTTCTGAGACTTAAAATCTCTTTATTTTTCATGGTCATACATCTTGATATCGAGATGATCAATCAAAGGGTTTTTCAACCTTAAATCTACATTTTCCAATGGATTTTTGAGGTGTTCTAAATTATAAGGTTGCATCCATATATAAACTTTTTTCTTTTTAGAACTTAAAATCCTAATTTTTTTTAACAAGAATAATGTTCAATCCATGTTGATCGATGCAAAGATATTCTGAATTATAAATTTGGATGAGTTATGAGATGAGGCTTTACTTATTCTAATAGGGCTGCACCCTATCAAACCATTTTCCTATATTTGTATCACTCCCACTCACTCAATTTTTGAAGAACCGAGTTGCGAAAGTTTCGCCGATTCGCGAATCTTTGGCCGCCAAGTTACCAGTTTCCGTGACGCAAGCCTCAACTTTTCGTGAAAGTTTCTAAAGATTTTCGCGGCAAATTCCTCTACACTTTGGGAAACTTGAAAACTTATGGCATCATAAACATTATAATAATTAGTAATAAAATAAAATGAAAGGGGTTGTGTCCGAAATCCACCGAACTTGTCCATTTCTCCCCCTTATTTTATTCATCCTAACTTTCATTCACCTTTCAAATATCTCCCAAATTGAAACGTGAAACTTATTCCCTCTCACCACTAATAAAAGGAAATAGATTATAGAAGGTTTGTGACTTTGTAATATAGAAATGAGGTGCATCTCAAAAACCATTAGAAAAGATTCTTTTCTAAGTTGGAAAATCTTCTAAATGACCATCCTAACCTTAAGATTTATGGATATAAAGAAAAAAAAAGAAAAGTTGATTTTTAAAAATTAGCACATCTTGAAACTAGTTATTTAGTAGGTCTATTTTCAAAAAAATTAAGTGTTTATAGATCTATTGCATTATTTTTAAAATTTTAAATTTCATAACTAGAGTTAAACATATATTGTGTTATCTCCTTTTGCTAACGAGAGAGATACTATAGACTTATCTTGGTGAATTAAAACTCCTGTAAATTCCCAGCCAAAAATAACATGTAGGCGTAAGCATGGTTAGCGTGAATGAGGTAGACTTAAGACCGTGGTCCACAATGCTGACATTGGCCATTGCTATAGGGAGGCTAATATAGAAGTTGACTCTCGCTAAGGGAGGTGTCCACCGATCATCCTTGGTGATCACCACCTTCTAGTGAATAATGTTTGATGTGGATTGTATAGAACCGAGGCTCTAAACAAAGTCGAGCACGCCTTCAAATAGTTTTGAGAAATATGGTTTCATAAATGGAAATATTTGTGATAGTGTTAAAATATATTTTCATATCTAATTATAAAATTTAAAGCTTTAAAAATAATGTAGATCGACCATAATTATGAAAAGTTGAAAGTCTTGAATATTGACGGTCCAAAAATGTATTACAAGATGCTCTATTTCTAAAACTTGAAATTTATTTATTTTCTTGCGTCTATATATCTTGAAGTCGAGATAATCAATTTGAGAATAGTTGAACACTAAAACAATTTCTTCTAATGAAATTTTTGAAGTGCACCCTAATTTGATGGTTAAGACCCTCCAACTTATATAAACATTCCCTTAAGATACACTCTAGATTTGGGTATGGGTAGTTTAGAGATTTGTGGTTATTGTTAGGACAAAATTTGGAAACCGACTTAAGACAAGAAAGAAACACGTGACAATTCCCGATTTCGCGCCTTCTTATACGAAAACCAAAAAGACACCCTCCTTTCGTAGATTGTTGATACAATGACGAAAAACCCCTTGTTCGTTTACAAAATACACAAAGACACCATTGAGTCCAAACTTATTTTCAACAAATATGACCTGAAATCATCCTTTACGAGGGATGAATATTCATGGGATATTCGAATCAGTAGAAAAAAAAGGAAAACAAAGAAAACATAGAGAAATGAACTTTTGGATTACTGATAAATGTTATATAAAAGTTTTAAATGTTTTATAAAAGTTTTATAATGCCCTAATTATAATTTTGTGTGATATTTAAGATTCAACTTTATTTTTTAAAAAAAATTTATCAAAATATTTATTTGAGATATTTTAACATCTTATACATTTATAATTTTTCAAACTCATGATCGTATTTATTTTAATGGATATTTTGAAATTAAATCAAATAACATATCAAATGGTATTTTGATAAAGGATATGGTTTTGGTGAGCCAACAAACTCACCGAAATAGGTGTGTCTCCTCATGCATGAGATGTCCATCTCAAAGATGGACAACAAAAGGTCACTCTCACTATACCTCAAAAAGGAGGGTGGAAAAACATATTAAAAATATTAATTTTTAATTTTTTAAAAGAAAAAATCCATATATATAATAACCACAATAGTTGACATCAACAAATCTCAAAATCTTAGATCCAAAATCTATTTTTAAAATGGACTCTCACTATACCTCAAAAAGGATGTGGAAAAAAACATATTAAAAAATTATTAAAGAAGATATTAAAGGAAAATAGTAGCATTTTGTGGATTTTTTTTTTCCTGTGCTTTACTATAATTATTGACTCAAAGTCTATGTGCCAATCCAACGAAAAAAGTGGATGGGGAAGAAACTAAATTTGAATATTCCATGGGATTTGATTGATTGTTTGTTAGGGGCATGTTTGGTCAGATACGGTAAGTGGCAATTTAGGCATGAAAGAAATGTCAGAATCATGCTTAGTAAAAGAGAGCGTGAGAGAGCTTTTTCCCACTTTTCCATTATTACGAAGCCACTCAAAAGCTGGATTTGTTTACCAAAAGAGAGAATCGGAAAGACGTGACAAAATTCCATCTTTTTAACCTTATTGTAGAGAGAGAAACAATGGGAAACACATTTCACAAATACCCCATTGTGAGTTTTTTTTTTTAGAGACACAAAAGGAATAGGAAATACATTTCACAAAGACACCATTAGGAGCTTATTTTCTAGAGAGATTCAAAGAAACTTGGAGTGAGATTATTCTACAGAGAGAAACAACAGGAAACTTATTTCATAATAAACTATTAAAAGCTTATTTTAGAGAGATAAATTCAAAAAAATTTAAATTGATAAGAAACGCACTTCACAATACACCATTAAAAACTTATTTTAGAGAGAGATTCAAAGAAGCTCGGAGTGAGATTATTCTAGAGAGAGAAACAATAGGAAATGCATTTCACAATACACTATTGGAAAAGAAGCTTGTAGTGAGATTATTCTAGAGAGAGAAACAATAGGAAACACATTTCACAATACACCATTGGACCTTATTTTAGAGAGAGATTCAAAGAGAGAGAAACAATAGGGAATACATCTAACAAATACAGCATTAAGAGATTCTTTTAGAGAGAGATTCGAAGAAGCTTGGAGTGGGATTATTTTAAGGAGAAAACAAAGCTTGCGGCGAAAGAGAGGGAGGAGAGAGAGAGCGCAACATAAACTTGCAATTTAGTGAGAGAAAGAGGATGAGCCAAATGTGGTTTACTTGAACGGGGTGAGGTTTGTATAAGGTTGCCTCTTTATATTGTAGAAGTAAGGTGCAGTTATAAAATTTACTTAGAGAAGTTATTAGAGTGTCGAAAACTTTAATATGGCTTCAAAATCTCTTTTCATTCTCAATTATATAATTTTAAAGTTAAAAAATAATACGGATTGAGCCGATCAAAAAATACTTGAGAATCTTAAAAATAGATGGTTCAGAAAATTTGCTACAAGATACACTATTTTTTGACTTGAAATTCTTCTTTTTTCTTCATATCCATTCATCTGAAGGTTTAGATGATCATCTAGTGGCTTTTTCTAAGACGGAACACTCTCCATTGGAGATTTTTTTAGGTGTACCTTACTTCAACAGTATGAGGTTGCATTCTTATATAAACTTTTTTCTTACTTGAACGCAACCTAGAGAGAGAAAGAAAGTCTTTATTTACTACAAGGAAGCATAGTATATAAATGTCAGCGTGTAGCGTAGACAGAGAGCAGTTGTATAAAATTTGCCTTCACCAACTTTGAAAGTTTAGAGAGAGAAAGAGAGCCGCAGGCAAGCAGTTCGAAGGGACAGTTGCAGAGAGACAGGAGAGAGTGATTTTTAGAGAGAGAAAACCATTGCAGAGAGGTGAGGGAACTTAGAGAGAGCGAAAATGGAAGGGGACACGCCCCCATTTTGGCTTAACCAAGAACCAAACCCCTATCGTCGCCATCGCCACCACCACCCTTCGTCCTTCTTACTAAAACCACCAGTTCTGGTGGCGTTCTCTATCTTCCTCCTCCTCTTCATAGCCATTCTCCTCCCTTCTCTCTCTTCTCTCTCTAAGCTTTTCAAGAGATCAACCGTGGCCAAGTCATGGGATGTTCTGAACCTCTTCCTGGTCCTCTTTGCCATACTCTTTGGCCTCCTCAGTCGACGCTCTTCTCCAGATTCAGGGACCTCTTCTCCCTATGCTACCAAGCTTTTTGAATTTTCTGGCAACCTGTCTGACTATTCCGGACAAAATTTGGCCGGAATTTCAGAGAATCCGGCCACAGTTTCAGAGAACACGACTATGACTGGAGGGTGTCAAGCTGGGGTTGCAGAGCATGAGGAGAAGAGGAGAGATGAGGAAAATGGCGAAACTGAAGAAACCCAACCTGACGAAATTCATGTAGAGAAGAGCCGATCTTCTGGTTTTGTTGGATCTTCACCGGAAAAACCAGAGATCACCAGAAAAACTCATGATCAGGGTGCTTCGAGCTCTGGCCATCGTGGAATGAGGCGGATGAGGAACAGTAGCTCGTACCCGGACCTCATTGAAGCCAGGTTTGACCATGAGAAACCTCCATTGAGGGCTTTTGATGATACCCATCTAAAGGGTAGAGAGAGAAAGCCTGGGGATGATTCCCATCGGAAGTCTAGAGAGAGAAAGCTTGAAGACAATAAAAGTATGGCCGAAATCCATCGGGATGGACCGAAAGTTAAGAACATCTCTCTAGACCCTGCATCGATCCGTCCGAAAAAACCCACTCTCTCTCCTCCCAACAAATCAGAGTCGTTTCTCTCGCAGCCTGATTACTTTCTTTCTCTAGATTGGAAAAAGGGGAAGGAGTTTTTACCTCCTCCACCTTATGCATCGCCGCCGCCGCCACCACCACCACCACCACCTCCTCCTCCTCCTCCATTGAAAAGCAAAAACAAAACAAGCGTAAGAAACGTCATTAATGCAATCTACCATTCATCATCTTCTTCTGAGAAGAGGAGAAAGAAGAACTCATCTTCAACACCACCTACCCCTCCTCCTCTCCCTTCATCTCTTCACAACTGGTTCACTAATAGAGGCAAGAGCAAAAAGAAAAGCAACTCTCTCTCATCGAACCAGAAGGCCCACTCTCTCTCTACACCATCCAGCCGGAAGGTACACTCTCTCTCTACCCCACCTCCTCCGCCTCCTCCCCCACCAACGAGTGGCCGCTCCCTCTCGACCTCATTGAACAGTGGCCGCTCCCTCTCTAGTTCATTGCACAAGGAGGCTCATTCTCTATCTACAGCTCACTCCTACTCTCCTCCACCACCACCACCTCCCCCAACGAGTGGTCATCAAAGAAGGATTTCTATGCCCCCACCAAGGCCACCACCTCCCCCGCCACCTCCTCCTCCAATGTGGGTTTTAAAGGATGAAGCAGTGGAGAATTTGCAGGCAATGGATACTCAGGTTGAATTGGAAGCCATGAAAGGAGAAGAAGCTTCTAGGTCAATCGGGCCTTTGTTTTGTGAAAGCCCCGATGTCAACAGCAAGGCTGAGGCGTTCATTGCTCAGTTTCGTGAGGGGCTTCGGCTTCAAAAGATGAATTCCATTAGGAGGAGGAATGAGAGAGAAGGTGAAGATAGGTTGAACTAAGAATTGGGTTTGTGTTGTTTTAGGAATGAGAGAGAGGGATTGGTTTTGGTTTACTGTCAAGAACTTCAGAGGATTGAGTTAAAGTTACATATAGAGAGAGAAAATTAGGGTGGTTTACTATACAAGAAGCTTGCTGGCCTTCAATGGAGGTAATGGAGAAATTCTGAATTGGATTTGTGTTGTTATGCTTAGAAGAGATTTCAAAGAGCATCACTTCAATGGAGTTCAAGACAGAAAAAATTTAAAACTGGTTTTGTGTTCCTGGAGTGAGAAAAAGAAGGACAAAGGGTTTGTTTTTGTCACTTTCGAGGAAGCTTGAGGGCTGAGTTTTTTCTGGGGTTTCCTTATGCTTTCTTCTTTGCTGAAATTTCTGGCCTATTTGTTTTCCACAAGTTGTTTCATATATTTTATCTTTCAAATGTATACATTCATACACTTAGAATCATTGTTTATTGTTTAGACTGGTTGTATATCTGATTTGCTTAAAAGAAAGAGGTTGTGTTCTTATGTTCAGAAACTCCATTTTGTTTTATTTTTATTTGTGTGAAATTTGAAGCTCCACTATTTGATGATTTGGGCTCCTTTTCATTTGTGAATCTCAGATTTGTTCTTCGTTTGCTCTAATATTCTTAGGTGCACATACTGTGTTTTGCAGTTTTGTTGGTCTGTTTTTCCTTTTGTTTGTTTTGATTGTCAACTTTGCTTCATTGATTAGGTGCACATACTGTGTTTTGCAGTTTTGTTGGTCTGTTTTTCCTTTTGTTTGTTTTGATTGTCAACTTTGCTTCATTGATTAGGTGCACATACTGTGTTTTGCAGTTTTGTTTGTCTGTTTTTCCTTTTGTTTGTTTTGATTGTCAACTTTGCTTCATTGAATTGAATGGTTTGCTTTTGAGTAATTCAGTTGGGGAAGACAGCCCTGACGTGTTTTTTCAATAGATCGAGGGAGTTAATTGGGGTGTCAGCAGTAGGAATGGATACTTCGGAATGGATATCGAGTATGGAAATCGGGTGTGGAGATGCTGCCACCACGAACCCCTTTCCTATGTTTTGTTTTTGAGTTTGACAACAAATAATCCAAGTTGTTATGACATTTTTTATGTTTGTCGTTTGAGCAACAAGTTAATCATTATTTACTAGGCTTTTGTGCTTTTCTTTGATCAGAAAGTATTAAGAGGTGTGTTTTTACTTATATTTGACATGCCTTAAAAGACCTCCATTACAATTAATGTTTGGATGTCCAGCTTGGCCCACGGACTCGGCCTTGGCTCAGGCGAAGGCAAGTCCGAGTGGCACCGTTGGAGTTTTATGGCTACAAATATCTAAAAATAATAATAAATAAATTAAAAATATTTAAAAAATAAAATTGGTTAAAATAAACTAACCAAAAACAACATAACAAGTCAAAATAAGTTGAAAATTATATATAAGATATGGATCGGAAAAAATTGTTTTCCAATCAAAGATATTTAAAAAACATATATATAAAAATATAAAAATAAGGCTTACAACAAGATAACTAAAAACCATTTATTTAGAGAATGTATACAATGAGACTATTTATATTATGTACATGGAAGTCACAATCATTCTACTTATTAGTAGAACTTGTAGAAGAGCGTAATTTGAGAACTTTTGAAAGCTACGGCCGTGATCTTCTCACTTTCTTCTTGGCAATCCAGCGGTCCATTATAACTTGGGCTCATAGCTTCCTTCCTTTTAAAGCTATACTAAAGGAATTCTTCTTTGCACACTTTAGAAATCTCATGATATTCAAACTTAGGCGCTCATCCTTGTGATATATGTGGAAGTTTCCCCTGGAAGGTTGGGCCAAACTTAATTTTGATGGTAGTGTGAAGGGACAGGTGGCTGCGTATAGGGGTATTCTCTGTGATCATTGTGGGGTCATGATTTGAACTGTATCGAGTAGAATCTATCCTTGTGAAATAAATGAGACAGAGTTATGGGCGCTGAAGATAGTTCTAAATCTAGATTTCTCCACCTCTAGAGTGTTAATTGAAGGCGACTTGGCTAACGTCATCAGGTGGTGCTTGTCCCCTCACTCTACCCCTTGGCGCCTCAGTAGTCTGATGGATGAAATCTTGATATATTTGTGGGATTTTCATGTCTCCTTTAAGCATGCTGCTCGAGGATTCAATTCGGATGCAGTCTAATTGGCTAACTTGGCTACCTCCTAAGCCTTAGCTTCTGTATCCCCCTTGAAACTCTTTCCCTCCCTGCCCCTTGAGGCCTTTTTTTTTTTCCTCTTTCTTTGTTTTTAATTTCTTTGTATCTTGTACCTTTCATTATCTTAATGAAACTCACACTTATTCAAAAAATCATTCAACTCATTAGATGTCAAATTAGATAGCTTGGGGTGAGTCACAAAGTTCAAGAATTGTTTTTTAAAACTTTGTATCTATTCAATGACACAACCACCCATTTTAAAATTTAAGGGACAATAATGATTGCAATAGCTAGGTATAAAAGATAAGAGGGTGTGGTTAAGATAAGAGGGTGTTGTTTGTATAAAGCTTATTCTCTAGACAATCAAAATAGGGTGCACCTTTAAGAAGTGCCCAAATATGTTTTTTTAATATTAGAAATCTTTATGATGGCTTGAAAATTTATTTTTATCTCTAATAATAAAATTTAAAGTTAAAAAATAGTGTAGATCGAGCAGATATATGAGCACTTGAAAATGTAGAAAATTGATGGTCTAGAAAATATATTACAAGTCCACACATCTAGATTTCTCTACACATCTAAATAATATATTTTCAATAAAATGTTTTTTTCTCAAGTCCACACATCTTGAGGTTGAGATGATCGAATTGAGACTTTTTAAGCATTGAAACAACCTTTTCTAATGAATATTTGATGTGCTCCTTAATTTGATTGTTTAGAGCCTTGCACTTATATAAACTATTTCCAAAAGATCTATTTGTCTATAATCCTGTTTATTAATCTTCACCGGAATCCAGAGTGGATTTCCTTGTGGTGTATGATAACATCTGTTAGTTAGTTATTACACTTAACAATGGTATGAAACTTTAATCATATTGAGGGGCTTATAAGGGATCTTGTTTAGGGCAAGCTTTCTATACTTCCCCTAATGTATAAAATATATATACTTTGCCTATCCAATCGTTTATTTGAATGGACGGTTGAGATGCTTTTAATTACAATGTCACGTCTTTACACTATTTTATTTTGAGCTTTTTTTACAAAATCTTTTGACACTAAATTTTGGGCATTTACTCCTCTGTTATACTTGCTCCTGTAAAAAAATATAAAAAATATTCTCAGTAAAATAGATTGATCACAATGGCCCTAAAATTTTTAGGGGCATTGTGGTCATTTTATTCTTCAAAGTATTTTTTTAATATATTTTTTAGGTTTGCTTTATTGAGATGATGGCACATACTAAATTTTATATTTATATAATTTAAAAAAAATAAAATAAAATAAAATATTATGAAGCGTTGGATCTAGATCAAGGGATCAATGAGTCACTTGATCAAAATTGAACGACTGGATGAGAGAAGTACATATCTTACACAGGGAAGTATAGAAACCTTTCCCAGTTATTTATGAAAGCCTTATTCTAAAGAAAGAGAAAAAATAAACATATTTGTGTGCCCTACGGGTTTGCATGGTTGAGCACGATTAAAACCTTTCCTTTTGGTTATCATTTCCTCTCTCTCTACAAAAAGATAATCATAGTATACCATGCTAACCTAGTTTCCTCTCTCTCTACACAAAGGTAATACTGCTAGAGAGAGAAAGAGGCTAGTAGGATTAGTTTTTTGGAGAGAGAGTGATTGGTCGAGTTGGCTTATGTAGAGAGAGAGAGAGAGAGGGAGAGTGAGTGACAAAGAGATAACTAGGTTAGTGGATAAGGAGGGGGATAGAGAGAGAAAAAAGAGAGTTTATATAATACGTATACGTATGAGCATGTATATTAGGGTTATGTAGGAGCATACGGTGTATCTATTTCCTCACTCAAAAGACCTATTTTTCCGAAAGGGGCCGAGGTCGTGGTGGTAGCACCATACCATAGTCATTACATTGTGGTTTTTATTCCCACCACTAACTCCATCCCACTAATACCTTCGGAATGGTAACTCTTAATTTACTTGAAAAAATGGGTAGGGCTTGTCTTCTCCACTAAATTATTCGAAAAAAAAAAAAAAAAATTACTTTGAAAGATTGGTTTTGATTCCCACCACTAACAAATAATGCCTTCAGAATGGTAACTCCTAATCTATTTGAATAAATGGGTAGGGGCTTGTCTTCCCCACTTAATTACTAAAAAAAAAAACAAGAAAAAAAAAAAACAAAAAACAAACAAAAAAAACTTACTTTGAAATTTGAGTTTTTGACACTTCAATCTCACCCTTCAAAAATTGGACGGTCTCTTTTCAATATTGAGACGTTATTTTTTTTAAGTATGGGTCAATTAAAAAACAAATTCTACTGAGATCAGCCTGTGGCTTGAGGAGGTTGCCTCCCTGGGTTCCTAAAATTACTCCCATATTCAGTATCCGAGGAAGTAAATAGACATTATACTCCTGCATAGTATAGATTCTTTTGGCATATATATTGGATTACATGGCATCATTTGATTTCAAAATGCTATGTTATTTATATTTAATTAAACGACAATTTTACAAATTACCATTTACTTTTTCGGGTTATTTGATTGTTTCAAATTTCAAAAACAAAACCACTTGAGGTCGAATTACGTGTGATAAATTTTTAAAAAGACTCAAATTGCAATTTGACCTATAGAAATGTCTTAAAATTGAATAAAAAAATGTCCACTTTTCATAAATCCAACTATCTAGGTATTTAGGAGCACTTTCATAAATCCATCTAATTATTGAGACTTAGGAGCTTAATTCGAATGAGGAAGTGAATGCATAGTGTGCTATGCGAGTATGCTATAGATGCTATGTTTGAGCATTTGTAATTAACTAAATAATTATGGGTAGCAAGGTATTGGACCATTGTTCTTTTCAGTCTACTTGGGCTTAGGGATTAAGTATAAAAGGAGACCATTTACTTTTGGTACAAGGTGGTCACAATTAATCTTAACCATTGAATGTGAAATCGGTAGTTGTGTTTTTTCTTTTGACCAAGCTCAAACTTCAAAAAAATTCTCATCATCCCTAAAAATTGAAATATAAACAAATTCTAGATTCAAGAGTAAGGAGGAAATTCGAGATATCACAATATCAGAGACCCTATTTTAGAAGCATTGGATATTCCATACCCAACCAGCATTAGCTCGCTGCGCCAAATCTGCGACCTTAAACGGAGAATTCACTGTTCTCGCAAACAAATCCGACTAGCAAACAACAAAGGACATATCTCCCAGACATTTATGAAACCAAAAAAAAGTATTATCCCCTTTTTCAACTCCAACCATCCATCGGATATTTCTATCCACTATACATCTGCATTGAGATATGTCTTTTCAAACTTGTAACTGCTGTGCACCTCCTAGCCCTCTTGTCAACAGCTTCATTAACTGGTCCACACTATTTTTAGCTCTCAGAACTTCTAACCAAAGCTGTTTATCATCTTGGACTAACATCCACCACTATTTAGTATGTACCGTCTTATTAACCAACTTGATTTGCCTGATTCTCAAATCCCCATCCTTTCTTTAGGGCCATGCAAACTTTATCCCAGATCGTAAAAAAGAGAGAAAAAGAGACTCTTGGAGGGTTTGGAAAGGAGAGAAAAAGGTATTGACCATTTGTGTGAGAAAAATTGAGAGAGAGAGATTGTAAAAAAGAGAGAAAAAGACCCTTGAAAAGAGGGAGAGATGGAACAAAAGTGAGGGAGAAAGAGAGGTAAAAGGGAAAGAGAAAGATAGAAGAGCTCACACTATATGTTTACCCACCAGGGTCTAGCCAAAGTGGGTGAAGTCGATGATTGTTATCTTATTGAATAAGATATGGTTTTCATTTAAATGATACTGATTAGGGCAATATGGTATTCCCCAACTTCTAGAAAATGTGTATCCCAACCTCATGGTTGAGTTGCAGCTTTCCATGTCAGAGGCTAAAATCCGTCCGATTTTTCCCTCTTTTCTGTAGCTCTCCCTCAAAAAAGTTAGGGATTTTTCTTGCTTTTTTTTCGGTTATTAAAAGCATATAGGAGAGCAGCACTCAGTCTCAGGGCAAAAAGTATTAAAAAATAAAAAAATACAAAAACAAAATCTTGAAGCCTATGAAAAATATGCTTAAATAATTAACCAAAACAAATCTAAATGAACTTTAAAAAGTGAACGATTGAATTTTGAAAAAAATCAATTTGTAGCTGGAAGTATTTTTGGAATAATCCAAAAAAAAAAAAAATATTTATAACCAAAACACTACTCAATCTTTACCAAAATGATAAACGACGTAAAAAAGCTCTTCCATGTGTTCAAATAAATTGGAGAGACGTTGTTGCACTTAGTGCATCTATTGAGATCATATGTCTATTAGATAGAGTAGTACATGGTGCATTGATATTTGACTGAACAAAAAAGGTTTGATAGTTGATTAGACTTTTAATAAAAAATCACCTTGTAGCACTTTATGAATGGCATGTGTAGGGTGGCAGGGCGCCACAACAAGACTTTTAGAGTGCATTTTTATTGAAGTCCGAAATTAAAACTTAAAACAATAAAAGAATAGTTAACATTCAAATTAGGGTGAGGTTTGTATAAAGTTGTCGCTTTATACTGTAGAAGTAAGGTGCACTTATAAAATTTACTTATAGATGTCATTTTAGTATCGAAAACCTTATAATGACTTTGAAAATCTATTTTTACTTTCATTTCTAAAATTTAAAATTTCAAGAATTGTAGATCAAGAAATATTAGAAAATCTTGAAAATAGACGGTCCCGATAACTTGTTACAAGATGCACTATGCTAGAGCACTCTTCGCAGTAGGAATTTTTAGGTGAACCTTACTTCAAAAATATAAGGTTGCAAACTTATATAAACTTTTTTCTTCAAAGTGAATATAAAAAAAAAAAGGAAAAAGAAAAATAATATCCTAGTAACTCTTTATTGTAAAAAAATAGTGCTTCCACTATGTGAATTATACAGTTTATATACCATGATAGCATTATACATACAATTCACATATTAAATGCCATAACAATAACATACCTTTCTTTTTAAAGGAAATGTATACAATGAGACCATTGTATACAATTCGTTGCACCCAAAATAAATGGTCTCATAATATACAATCCTCTACAAAAAATATATTTAGCCCCCCATAATTAAATTGTACTTTAATTATGTAAAAAAATGTAAATGACCCTTATGTGACCCCAAAAGTACCTACATTACATTGAAAATTGTGGTTTAAATGGTGGAGGGGTGGGGAACCAACATGCATGAAAGCACCACCTTGGGGAAATTGATCCTCCACTCATGAATTAAGCTCATAACTTCTATTATTGTGGAACTCCCTAGGAAGGGTCCACAAATTACCTCCCCCCAAAAAAAAATCAAGAAGGAATTACCCCTTCTAAAAGCATAATGTTGTCTTTTCCAACCATGACTCCTCATTGCGCAATTGTTTGAATTTAAAATATGATTAACAATTTCTTTTTAAAAGTTTATATAAAGCCGATGCTCTAAACGATCAAATTTGAACCTACCTTAAAAATTTCACTAGAAGATGTTTGTTTTGATGCTCAAATATCTTCAAATTGATCATCTCGACATCAAGGTGCATGGACATGGGAAAAATAGATTGTAAGTTTTGGAAATAGTATATTTTGTAACGTATTTTTGGACCATCAATTTTCAAGATTTTCAAGTTTTCATACATATGTCGATCTACACTATTTTTGAAGCTTTAAGCTTTATAAATAAATATGAAAATATATTTTTAGGCTATCACAAAGATTTCCAATTTTAAAACCACATCTCTCGATACTATTTGAAGGTAGGCTCTAATTTGATTGTTTAAAGCCTAGGATCTATGCAAACTGTACATTTCTTTTTAAGTACTAATGAACTTTTTACTTGCCACTAAGTTATGAATATTAAAAAAAATATAAATAACCATAATTTTTATTTTTTTTGGATGTGTGTATTGAGAGAGAGAGAGAGAGAGAGAGAGAGAGAGAGAGAGATTACATGTTATTTATTTTATTTAAAATCGACTATCATGTCTAAAATTAATGTACTATAATTTAATTTGGTAGCTATGTGGTGTATATCTTGTATTATTTATCATATTATTCAATTATTATAATATTTTAAAGGTTTCTGGCTAATTTAGCCATTTTTTGCTAGAAACATGTGATTCTCAGCAAATTATTTTGAAAAAAAAAAACGAAAAAATTTAGTTTATATGTAAAACTATCTTATAAGGTTACCTCAAATAACTTTAATAGGCACATTGCCAAAAGTTGATTTTACTGAACATTAAATTATTAGTGATAACGAGTACATCTAAATCGCCCTGAGTTTCTTAGAATTATACTTTCTTAAATTTTAATTGATTGAAACACTATTAGGTCCACTGAATTCTATTGAAATGACAGTGACAAAGTGAGAAAGTGAGACTACAATCACCTCTACGGGTCATATCAAGGTTCTAAAAACGTTACAAAACAAAACGAATCAAGCTCCGTTTCCGTATTATGATGGCAACAACCGTACGATAACGACATTCCATGTAAAAAGGATCCCATTAAGTAAAGAGGATGGCTCGTACAAGGTGTCGACCTTCAACAATCTAATTAAGGCGCACTCTAAGCTCATCAAAGGATGTAATTTTGGTGTACGATCTTTTGAAGATGGCTTGAAAATTATTTTATATTTAATTATTAAAGTTAAACTAAAAAAATAGTATACATCCAGTAGATTTATAAATATATAAATATATTCAGAATGAACGATCTAGATGTATTTCAAGATATACCATTTTTTATAGTGAAAAAAACCATCTAAAGGTTATGTCAGGGTGTTCATATTATAGATAATTTTATAATTGTACTTAACAAATTTTAGACATTTATATATCCATGTTTTATAATACAATATTTTTTAATAAATGTATTTTTTGTTATTAAGAGAGATGTGACATCATCCACATGGAGTGTGACATCACTCACATGAAGCATTAAATGCTACTAATGTGATCCATGCGGGTAATAGCACACCTCGTGTGGATGATGTTGCAACTCTCTTAATGACAAAAAATATCAGAAATATTCCATGTACAAAATAAAGATATAAAAATACCCAAAATTAATTGAGTACAATTATAAAATGCTTTATAGTGTGAACACCTTAACATAACCCATTAGGAGAAAATTGTCTCATGCGGTCTAGACCGCATTTCTTCATATGTTGTCCAGAGGTGTAAAGCATCCATCTTAAAGATGGATGCAAATAGGTAGTCCATCTAAAAACAATTAAACCAAATGGTCCAAATATTTTTTTAATAGAATTATTATTTCTAATTTTTATAATTTATTTATTTTTTCATATTCATGATCTTCATGTTAGAAATTACACGTCTTTAAAAATTAAATAAAAAAATCTATTTCAAAAATAGATTTTTAAAAGATGCCTCATTTTTGTATGGACTCGTAAAAACCGGGTCCCCCATTATTTTATTAATAAAATTGAGCATCGAGACCACATAACAAACATCAATCCATCTTATAATAGACATTTTATGCAAAGGAATGTAATTTTTTACTAGCCTTTTTCACTTTCCCTTAACATTCTTATATTATACCCACCCTTATAATATAATTTTTTGAAAATTTTGAAATATTTACACAAATAAAAAATAAGAAACTTAAATTTTTTTTACCCTAATGATTACATACACTGGCATGTTCAAGACCGTCATTATCCCCTCGTGCAAATCCCTACGCAAGAATGCATCTCACTCAAGGTAGCCACCAAACTCAAAAAAATCTTGAAAAAATTACAAAAAAACCCAAACGATAGACTATCCAAGCAATTTACTTCCAACCTAACTTTTTCTAGCAATTTTTTCCCAAACTTTTTCTAACAATTTTTCCCCAAATAATCATGTTTCGTAGCAAATACCCCCAAATACAAAAAGTATTTTTTTTTTTACGAAAATACCCTTTACTTACATAAAAAATTATTTTCGAAGGAGTGGGTGGTCCGATGGTTGGAAGAGGCGGTCCGGCGATTATTTTACTGGAATGGGTGGTCCAACGTTTCATTGTGGCGGTCCGGGGATTATGCTATTGGAAAAATGGGCAATCCGACATTTTGAAATAGTGATCTGACATTTTGAAGGGGTAGTCCAGCGTTTTGGAGTGGCGGTACGACATTTTGAAGGGGCAGCTAGACGTTTTAAAGTGGCGGTCCGACGTTTTGAAGTGAGCATTCCGGCGTTGTACAAGTGCAGTCCGATGTTTCCTTTTATTGGGATCCGAAAATGATTTGTTATGTGCGGGAATGGTGTTTGCATAAAAAAAAAACGAACTTTTTGCATGTATTTGCTAGGAAACATGGTTTTTGACGGGGAAGGTGTTAGGAAAAGTTAGGTTGGGGTTAAATTGATTAGAAAGCCCATTTTATGCAATTTTTTTAAAAATCTTTAATATGCACCATAAAATTAAATTATATCAGAAAGGAATAAAATTGGACTATTTACTTCTGATATAAGATGTTCACATCATTGGATGTCGAATGGTTGGGAATGTGTCATTAATTGAGCACAAAGCCCAAAATAAGATTTCTCAAATATTATGATACATTCAATCTTAGATTTCACATCCAATGGTTAAAAATGATTGCGACACTCTTGTACTAAAATAAATAACTCATAGCATACAACCCCATAAGGTACTCAAGGTCTTCTTTTTATTTTAGTTTCGGAAAACACTAACCACCATTTTTGTGGATCCGAAAATTTTAAGAGCATAATTTGGGAATGTATCTCACTAAACATAGCTAACAACCTAGAAACACTTAAATATGAAACATAAACTTACGAAATTACATGAAAAAAGCATGTCCTAATATTATAAACACAAAGAGTTCAAAATTTAGTGGTCACGGTGCTTAGGTACTCACAATCATAATTTTTTTTTGAAAAAGTATACAAGGTGACTATTTACTTTTAGTACAAAGATATTACAACCACTCTTGTTTGTTAGATTTCAGGTGAAGTAGTTGTAAGAGTATCGTTGACTAGACCTTAAGTTAAAAAAAAAAAATTTCTTGAATATCTTGACACATCCCAAACTATCTAGTTTGATATCAATGGCTAGGAGTAATTGTGACATCCTTTAAACAAATATGCATAGTCTATTATAAACAATCCCTTTATTTTAACTCTTGGAACTTATCAATATTTAAGTGGTGTGGTTTGTATAGAGCCGATGTTCTAAACAATCAAATAAAAACGCACTGTCAAATAGTGTTAGAAATGTGGTTTCAATACTAAAAATCTTTTTAATAGTCTGAAAATATATTTTCATCTTTAATTATAAAATTTGAAGCTTACTATAAAAACATAAAAATCTTGAAAAGTAACTATTCGAAAATGCGTTACAAGATGCTGCACTATTTTTGGAACTTGAAATCAATTTTTTTTTCTCATGTCCATGCATCTTGATGTCAAGCTTATCAATTTGAGGATATTTGGGTTGTACAACAACCTCTTCCAATTAAATTTTTGAGGTGGGCTCTAATTTGATTGTTTAGAGCCTTGGTTATGTATAAACTTTTTCCATATTTAAGAGCAAGAAAAATGTTCTTGAAAAGGTCACTAGCACGAGGGAGTATATGTAAAATTTGTTCCCGCGGGAGCAATTATATGAGCACTTTAACCAAAATATGAAAAGAGGCACCTGGTGAGACACCGGTGGCCGTAGATTCTCTCTCTCACTTTGAAATACAGTCGATTTATCCATCATACGGTGGTGAAGCCTACTTACTGCAGATTTTCTATGCTCAATTGTCATATGAATCGAAACGTAATATGGCTTTTCAAAAACTGCACTTGTCCTCTCTCTCTCTCTCAACCCGAATGTATTCTCAATCTTGAAGAAGTGATTATAATTCCTCTCGCTTTCCCATTTTCTTCCGATTTAGATCTAAGCATTACAGCAAACCCAAGAATAATTCCTCTACAAAAAACTAATCTTCTCCCATTATATGAAGAACCACTTATTTTGGAGTTGTTTTAGAGAGAGAGAGAGAGAGAGAGAGAGAGAGAGAGTATGGTATTGGGATGTTCTCCTATGAGATAATTTTCATCCTTGCTACAATGGGTATTGAATTTTACTTTTTCTTTTTTTGACAAAGAATGTTCAAGCTTAATATTGACGGTATGAGTTTTTTTGGGAATCTTATATATATGAAGAGTCTCAGGTTTTTCTGAAGAGACTCAGTGTTCATTAATTATATGAATGTACGAGCTTTTTTTTTATAGACAAATTCATAGATACCCATATTATACCCGACTTACCATAAAATACAATATATGGTACCTACTATTTCCATATATACTGATTACATATACATCTTCCATATTAACCTGATAGATAATATATACTTTCTTTTCACATTCTAGAGAGAGAATACTGAAGCTTATTATCAATGGCATGTGGGGAAAAGGAGTTTATCAGCATACCCATTTCTTATTTTCTAACGAGAAAGTTCCATGATGGACAGATATACTTTAACTCTCATTGCTGAGCGAATTTAGTTTGTTTTGGTATATTGATTTGATTTTTCTTGTTTTTTGAATACCCCTTGTTGAGAAATCCTATATTTCCCAATACACTTGTGACATTTTAAACCAAGCTTTCTCATTTATTTTTGGATTCTCTATGTTGAAGGTATCGATTTCAATTTTTTGAATCACAAGCTTTGTTTTTGTATCACACGATGAAATGCCTGTTGTATTATCCTATTACTCAACTTTTCTCTGTATAATTGGACTATTAATCATCAAAAACTTCGTGATGGAGAAGAAAAGAATTGATAACAGAAGAAATGATTATCAATTGATAACAGATTATCAATGTCCATAAGATTTGTTGTGAGCATTAGCTTGTTCCATATACTTGATTATTCATTTTCTCTTTCATGCTACTATCGCCTTTTGAAACGGGAATTGTTGGAATTTCTTTTCAATGTCATGTATTAGTTTATAGTGAAATGGAATTGTTTGTTCTCTCTCTATATTGTTTGGATGTTTGAACTGCAATTCAAGGATTGACATTAGATATCTGTTGAATACAAACTAATGGTAAAAGTTTGTCCACAAAAATGCTTTGCTGATTAGTCAATTACCCACATGAAACTTCCAAGTCAATTATTGTAGGTATGTGAAGTTTATTTTTCCTTTACCAAGAATAACTAAAGTGAATGCTGATAAAGAATTATTGTCCTTAATCATTTGCTGTTTTTCTAAGTTGTTTGTACTTGGTATTGTGGAGATAATTGAAGATCTTGTATTTATTTTATATATATCACGTATAGCAAGTTACTTATTATAATTTATTTTGCTATGCAAGTTAACTTGCGGTGCAAGTTACATCTAATTGTATTATATATACATGTTGATAATGGTTAATGAATTAAGAATTTTTCTCTGCCTTTTGTGTGTTTAAATGGTATCAGAGCTTTCTTCCTTCATTGCTTTCGCATTACCCATCTTCTTCTTAGGCATGAATGTCACATAAGTAGGAGTTTTCATGGAGCAAGCTTTAGATTTTCCTTTACTGCTTGATAAGTTAACAATCTCTTGAAAAGCATTGAGGTTTGTGTTTTCATCATCCTGGTTTGACCAGCCTAGAGTGTAGTGAATATATTTTAATGGGTTGTGGATGTAATCAGGAACTACTCGAGCATCAATATAATTGGAAGAGCCTATTTCTCTCACTGCACTTGTTTTTGTTGCTAAAGTTGTTTCTCCTATATTGGTATTTTCTTGACTCGAGATTGGTTAGATCTCTCTGTGTCTACAACTATCTCTTCTGCTTTCTCTGCTATGAACTTGTCTGGTATGAATTCTTACCTATTCCCAAGTGTGAATCCCTTTTGGTTTATTGATTCAGGTACCTCTAATCATATGACTAGAGTGCACAAAAGTCCAGCATCTACTAAACTATACTAAGGTAATAATCAAATTCTCATCACTTATGGGGGAAACTAAATATTACCATACTGATAATTTCCCACTCTGTCTCCCCTGGTACACCTTTTCATTTACGTAATATTATATTATTTCCTAAATTAACTACTAATCTAATCTCTGTGGGCCAACTTGTCGATAATGGTTACAATGTTTAATTTTCTCATAATGGTTATGTAATACATGGCTTACACACTGGGACAGTGAAAGGGAAGGGGCGTATATTTGGACGTCTGTTTGCCTTGGAATTTGAAAAAACCCAACCATGATCCTTCTTTCTTTTCTTCATCGGATTCTAATTTTTATGTTTCTAATAAACAATGACATATGTGGCATCAAAGATTTGGTCATCTAAATGCAAATACATTGGATGCTTTATTTTGTTCTGGTTCATTGCTCAATAAAGTTACAGCTTTAAATTCTATCAATAAATCTTGTAGTAGTTATTCTTTGAATAAAAGTATCAGTTTGCCTTTTTCGACTCGAGTAGATAAAGCAACTGTATATTTCCATCTTATGCATAGTGATGTATGGGGGTCCTACTTCAATTTTATCCAGAATGAGATATAAGTATTATATTTTGTTCATTAATTGCACACGATGTACTTGGATATACTTTATGTGCCATAAATTTGAAGTGTTTTCCCATTTTAAAACATTTGTGTTCATGATTGAAACTCAGTTTGATACAAAAGTGAAAATCTTACGATTAGACTGAGGGGGGGGGGGGAGGGGAGGGAGGTATACTTATCGCATGATTTTCAAGAATTTTTTAAAACTAAGGGTTTTCAATCACAAAAAACTTGTCCCTATACTCCACAACAGAATAACATAGCTAAAAGAAAAAACTACTATATCTTAGAAATTGTTAGGATGCATGACTCGTATTCCTCATAGTTTTTGGGTTGAAGCTGCATCAACAACTGTTTATCTCATAAATCGCCTTCCATCTTCGGTTTTGCATAAAGAATCTCAATGTTATTCATTATTTCATTTTCATTATGATTATTCTCTCTTGTAAGTTTTTGGATGTATTTGTTTTGTTCATCTTCCTCAGCATGAATGAATAAAATTTTATGTTCAAACAGTCACTTGTGTTTTTGTGGGTTATTGTCCTAACCAAAAGGGATTTCTATGTTATGATCCAACAGCTCGTCGTGTACGTATTTCTCGCAATGTCATCTTTCTAAAAAGCCTATTTTATTGCTCTTCAATTACTAAATCACCAGGGTCCTCTACTCCTTTGTTTCTAAATTTCTCAAATGCCAACACCACTGATAAATCATCACAACTTTTGGTGCATCTATAGCAAGGCCAACAAAACCAATCAACACCTATTCCATCTCATCAACTAGAGAAAGTTCAAACATCCGCCTTACTTGTAAGTGCTTCTTTTCCCCCCACATTTTCTCTTAAATCCTGTTCCTGTTTCTGTTAACTCTATCCAGTTACGGTGTTCTTCATGTGTAACTTACCCACCCGATCGATATGCTTTTTTCCTTGATGATTTTGACTTTTCACTACAAACTAGAGCTTTGTTTACTTTTTTTGATACTATTGAGATTCCTTTCAAACATTTAGATATTTGTTTACTTCCTAAATCATTATTTGCCCCTTTAGATTCAGTTGATATTCGTTTCACCTACTAGCAAGCCTTGACGATGCCATGTTGGAAAGAGGTGCAGAAATAAGTGACTTATTGGAAAATGACACTTGGGATCTTGTATCATGCTCTCCTAACACATCTATTATTGGAAGTAAATAGGTACTCTCTGTGAAGCTTCAATCTCATGGAAGGATTGAGCGATATAATGCACGACTAATTACTCAAGTTACAAACAGAAGTATGATATATACTATAATGAAACATTTGCTCATGTTACTAAAATGACCACTGTACTTACCGTAATTGGCCTCTCAATTATTCATCAGTGGACGATATCTTAGATGGATGTGAAAAATGCATTTCTCATGGACATTTGAAAGAGACAGTATATATACGACCTCTTCCTAGGTATTACCATGACATGTCTATGGTATGTCACTTGAAAAAATCCTTGTATAGTTTAAAACAAGCTCCAAGAGCTTGGTTTGAACGGTTTCAATAGGTCGCTCTGAATGCTGGGTTGAAACAAAGTGCTCATGACTAATCGTTATTTATTCACCATTATTCTTCAGGGAATATGTTGATGATATTCTTATCACATGAGACAACATTGATAATGTACAACATTTGAAAGAATGTCTCAGTCACTCATTCAAAATGAAAGATTTGTGTCTGTTGACTTACGTAATTGGCCTAGAGATTCATTATTCTTCTAATGGATATATAGTTAACAAAAAGAAGTATATCAAAGACTTGATCAAACTGGCTAACTTATCTGATGATAAACAAGTGGATACACCAATGGAGGTGAATGTAAAATATAGAAAAGATGATGGAGCCAAACTTCTAGATCCCACTCTTTATAGACAGTAGTGACTTATCCTGATATATTTCATGCAGTACAGTTCGTCATCTAATTTGTTACAGATCCTTGTCACATCCACCTCTCGGCTATTCATCGTATCATTTGTTATCTGCGGGTACATGTCATAGAGGCCTATTCTTCCCCTCTAACTCTTCTCTCCAGTTACGAGCTTATGCTGATACGGATTGGGCAGGCTGTCCAGAGACTCGATGCTCGACCACTGGGTGGTGTATATTTCTTGGAGATTCTCTCATATCATGGATATGTAAGAAACAACAAACTGTGTCGAAATAATCTGTAGAAGCCGAATATCGAGCAATGTCCTCATATGGCTGGTGAAATTACTTGGTTTATAGATCTTTTACATGATCTCAATATTCTTTATCGAACTCCTACACCATTGTATATTGATAATATGAGCGCCATACACATTGCATCAAATCCAATGTTCTATGACCGCACAAAGCATATAGAAGTTGATTGTCAATTCATTCGTTAAAAATTTCTGGTCGGAGACGTCACACTCCCACATATTCCCTCACAACAACAAATTGCATATATTTTTACCAAGGTAATGACTCGTGCTCGTCATGACTATCTCATTGACAAACTGATGTTCAATCAACCTCAGTTTGAAGGGGAGTGTGGAGATAGTTGAAGATCTTATATTTATTTTTTATATATAATGTATAGCAAGTTACTCATTGTAACTTATCTTGCTGTGCAAGTTAACTTGTGGTGTAAGTTACCTCTGGCTGTAGTATATATACATGTTGATAATGGTCAATGAATTAGGATATGTTCCCCTGCTTTTTGTGTATTTAATAGGTCTATAGCAATAAAAGGATATACAATGGAACAAACCCTTAATGTAGAACACTGATATCTGCAAAAAATTAATACACCTAGTAAAAATCATTTTTCCTCTGTGTCACTGTAGGGAAATACTTTTTGTGGGTGTTAGAGTTGTTTTATGATATAACGAAGCTGAATTTAATAGAGATATAGACCTCTCAAGATTAATGTCAAATTTTAAGGAATGCTATTTTAGCTTTATGTGAAATTTAATTTAAGTAGACTAAAACAATAATAGCAGTAAACTCAGGGTATAATGGTCTCATAGGTTATTAGTAGGCAGTATTTTAAAACTCAGTGAGGTGACTCAAGACTTGCCCGTGTCAACTCAGCTTGGGGCCTTGGTAAGTCCCAAGGCAATATCACGTGAGTTGCCCTGGTCTTAAAGTTTTTAGGCCATTCACTGTTTTTTTTTTTAAAGATTCGAAAGAGTCAATCCACTTGACTTGGGCTTAGGACCCTAGCGAGTGTCGATCTGAGTCCGTGTCCTAAAACACTGTTTTTGCGACATAATCTCAATCATGTGTTTTTTCTTGTTGTTGGGCAATTGTTAATCATGTTGATATCAAATGTAAAAATATGTTGGCATTTCACTTTATATTTATAAAATTTCAGACTTATTTAGAAAGATAGTATACGTGATTGATTTAGGTTTTCCTAATGGAGTTTTGGTGTTCCCATGTCTTGTAATCCAATATCTTGGTGGTTGATAGAATGAAATTTGCATTTGTAGAACCATGGAATGGGAACTAGAAGTAAACATATATTCATCTAGAGAACTATAAAATAGACTGAAGGCTGAGAGAATATTCGTAGTGTTTATTTTGTAACTGAATGCCACAATCACCACCTAGTTTGAGTAAAATCCAAGAACCCAAAATATTAGATTATCAAGTATAATTTCTTTTTTTGAGATGTTTTTTTTATTTTTTTGTTCTTTTTTGGTGGTAGGGGCGGGGGCTATTGGCATTAGTTTTTTTAAGTGCAACTTGTTGGAATTTTAGATTTTTTACAAACTAACAAAACTGATGCCATAACAATAGTCAAGCTATACAATATGAGACTTCATCTAATTTACGTTGTGTTTTGTTAGGTTTTATTTATGAAGCTTATCTATTTTTCACACAATTATTCGTTTACAAAATTATATAAAGTCATCTATATTGCTCCACATACATTGCATCAACTTCAGAACAAACAAAACAAAACCTAATGTAACTACAAAATAACTCAGAAGATGCAACAGTGGTGTACGTTATCGAACTTCCCTCCCCCTTTAACAAGAATCAACTAATATAGTTTAACTAATTTGTTATTCATTTTTTCTTCTCTCTCATCTATGTAAGCAACATGGAGTGATGGATATCTGACATTATTCACATGACAATAATATGGTCATCAATTGACACAATACTCTTGAACAAAAAACAAATGGAAACATCTTAATTGTTGCACAAACATACTTCAACATAAAATTTAATATGTTCAGGTAACAATTACGGTCTCGACCCTCAGATTTCTTCTGTAAACCATATTCTTGACAAGAAAGTGAACTTTATATTAGCCACAACTTTTTCCAGCAAAGCCTGCTGAGCATTATATTTCCTGTATAACATGTATGACCTTCCTTAAAAGATCTGGCAAAAAACAAGTAGTTAAAATTTCTATGCCCGGCACTATAATGGACTATGTTTGAATGGATTATTTAGCAGTTAACTAACCACACCCTATTTGGAAAGAAATAACAAATTATGCATTAATAATAACGTAAGCAATTAATTTGGACCCATATAGAAAATCAAAAGGATTTTAACATGAGGCGTTGTAGTTCTAGTTCTTACCTATAATACATCATCCCCCACACTAGTGGAAGTGAGACATGAAAGAAAAATCAGTCAAATCATAAACAAGAAAAATAACACATAACCTACTTATATGATGCAACAAGAAAAAATTATGTTGACTAGTTCTAGTAAGAGTCTGGCTATAATAAGAAACCAGTGAGTAACTTGCTCCATTTGACCACTAAGATCATTATTAGTTGCTCTTATGCATTCCAAGAAGTTTTTCCATTCATCTATAATGTGGAAATCATATTTATTAGAAAAGATGCGGTAACTGAAGACTTCAGAAAAGGTAAAGGTTATTGTGAAAGTTACCAGGTATTGTTTGCAGATAGAATAAAACAAAAATTCCTTCTTCATTTTCTCTGTCAAGTTCATTCTCAAAATAAAACACATCCTCTTTATAATATGGGGTCAGAACATTGAAAGGAAAAAGTATAGTATAAAGGAAAAAAAGTTAGAAGTAGCAACACATTGAGAACATGCATTACCAAAGAAGTGATGAAACTTCATATATAAAAAAAATAGAATATTTAGTTTAAAACACAATCTTAGGTGAGTTTCATTCATGCACAAGTAATGCAGAGCAGAAACAAGATACATTGAACACCACAAATAGAAACCATTCATTGGGCAGTAGTTTGGTGCAAGAATGCAGTATGCATGACAGAAAACTATAGTAGCTGTGGCACCTCAAATAATTGGAGCAAGCAGTACATAGGAGTTGATCAGCTCCAAGCAATGATTATCAGCATTTAGGATGTTCTAGCAGCAGATTGACACAATTTTTTTGAAATAGCATCATCATCGTCGTCGTCATCATTATCATCACCACCACCATTCAAGCCTTATCTCCACAATTGGGGTCGGCTACATGAATCTTGTTCCACCGTTATACTATATATATCAAGGGCTCTACCGTCAATCAAACAATAACTTACACAATTTAAGAGATGCACATACCAAAGAGAATTGGTTTGTTTCCCATTTCTTCCATAGATACAAAATAAAATCCTGCCCCCCCAGACTTTCATTAAAGGCCTTGGTTTCCATTAGTTTTCTAAGCCACATTTGTCCATATTGCATTCATTCTCGCCTAAATTTAGAAAACAAAATTCAGTGGTAAAACAAAAGGCTCTGATCTGCAGCCTATGTTTAGAACATGAAGCATGAAATTAGGTCAATTTGTTGATAGATTGGCAGAGCAAGCTGGTATCTGCAATGTTAACAAGCTAGTTTTGACCAAAGACAGCAACTGGAAGCACATTAAGAGTCTGATCATGCCCACTTACAGAACTCGCGTAAGAGTCCATCTCTTCCCAACCATCATCTACCTCAACTCAATGAGTTTCCCCCTCTTATTCAAATGTTAGACTATGATAGGATTTACAATAGTTGTTCCTCATGATCTTTTGGCATGGAAAGCCTCTTAATGCTTAGCACTTAAGCATAAGTAGGTTTCTAGTTTTGGAAAGAGGCTAGGGTCGTGGTGGTAGCACCCCACACTTTAGTCACTAGGTTGTGGTTTCCATTCCCATCGCTAACACTACCCCACTAATACCTTTAAAAAAGCTAACTCCTAATCTACTTGAAAAAACAGGTAATGGCATGTCTGCCCCACTAAATTACCAAAAAATAAATAAAAAGGTTTCTAGTTTTAGACCTTTCACATAATAGACTTAAACTTCAAAAAAACTAACTCCTAATCTACTTAAAAAAACAGGTAAGGGCCTATCTTCCCCAATGAATTACCCAAAAAAACAAGAAAAGAGGTTTCTAGTTTTAGACCTTCCGCATAACAGACCTAAACTTGTAGGGCATGATTTTCCCATTCATCTAAGAAAGGATGGCATATGAAAACCTTGGACACATGACAACCTTGGACACATGTTTTATGTTGAAAGGATAATGGCAAGTTAGGAGCATAAATGAAATACATTACTATTGAAAGATATGTATATTATATTTACTGACTTCGTTTTCTATTTTGGGTGGAGTGCAAATACATTTGTTTAAGTATTCATACACAACCTTGGACACCTTAGTTTTTTAATTTAGGAAAAATTATTAATTGTATCATTCAACAGACTTCGTTCCGAACTTAAGTACCCTACTTTAGGAGCCTCAGTTTTAAGTTGGACCTTAGTTACCAGGATCTCCTACTTTGGTAGGCGATCCCTTCTAGGATCTAGATTATGTTGCTCCTAAAACAGATCTATTAGGAATCTTGATATTAAAATTTTGGAATCTCTATCCCCATTGATAAACATTCTGATTCCTACTGTTAGGGATATTGATCCCAAACTTAAATACCAAGATAACAACCAAATTAATGATTTTCCTTGTTTATAGCCAACTAGTAGCACAACTATACTTTTAATATAGTTGCATTGCATTCTTGCTATTAATATTGAGATCCGTATTTTAAAGAGTACACATAATCTTAGATTACTATACACTTTAACATTGATAGTAAGATCCCAAAAAGTTGGAATCAAGATCCCAAAAGGTCAGAAACAAGAGCCCCAAAGGGTTGATTCTTCTATTTAAAATAATATTGAAAATCTTTTGGTCACATTTAGTCTTTTTTATGACAAATAGTATAACTGAATTATTTCTTTTACACATACTTTTTAAATAAATTTTTAAAAACTGCACATCTATGTCACATTCAATTAATTCTTTCCCATGCGCAACAAAAAGCCCCCAACCAAATAAAAAACATTCATATTTTTATTTATGGTAATTTATCCCTCTCACTCAAGTTACTATTTCCTATGTTTATTTTTAATGGGAAACATGTAAGTTAAGGAAATAAATAGTGTTATTCTCACTTCTCACTCCTAAATCTCTTCCTCACTCACTCTTTCCTTATGTCTCGCAGTCTCTTTTTCCTTAGATCTCTCTCCTCTCTTTTATCCTTGAAATTAAGTATTAATGAATATATATAAATTATTATCACTCTTTTGTTTATAATAAGGTTAATGCTTCTTGAGTATACCCTAATGGACTAATATATTAAATATAGACATTAATAGGACCTAATGTCTTAAACTAATAAATGGGATATTGGCATTAGTAAGACCTTGCATAAATTTCTCTATTAGTTTTATTTATATAATTTTAATTATTTATTTGAATCATATTTATTATTTTAATTGTATGTCAAATGCATATGTGTTAATTAATAATATAGTAAAAGTAATTGTTATTATCATATTTATTATTAATTAGTAAAATATTCAATTGTGAAGATAAATGCATTAAATTCTCTCCCTACGACTATAGTTTATTAAAAAAATTTCAATGATAAATATATTTTAGTTTTCAAATAATATTATAGTATTTAAATTTAAAATATTAACTAATATTGGATAAAATAAAACACACTAAAAATCAATAAACCACTTTAGCCTCTTCTAATGTGCTAAAATATTTTATTATCCATCACCAAGCTTTGCTTGCTAAACAAACTTATCTTCAACTTTTAGTTTTCTATTGTTAGCATCACAAATTATGTGGAAATTATATAGAAAAATGCTTGAAAGGTATATAGAAAAAAAGGGGAATAAAAAAACTTATTACAACAAAAAGTATGTTATTCCAAGTTATATCATATTAAAAGCATGTAATTCCAAATTAAGAATATTTTTTGGAAACTAGAATTTGATTTCTTGTGTTTCTAATATTGGATAAAAAAAAAGCACTAAAAATCAATAAACGTCTTTAGCCTCTCTCAATGTACTAACATATTTTGTCATCCATCACCAAGCTTTGCTAGCTAAACAACCTTATCTTAAACTTTTAGATTTCTATTGTTAGCATCACAAATTAGGTGGAAATTAAATAGAAAAATGCTTGAAAGGTCTATAGAAAAAAGGGAGAATAAAAAAACTTATCACAACAAAAAGTATATCATTCCAATTATGTCATATTAAAAGCATGTGATTCCAAATTAAGAATATTTTTTGAAAACTAGAATTTTGATTTCTTATGTTTCTAAAGGTTTTTTGTACTTCTTTATATGCCTCATGCTTCTACAAAACATATGCATGAGTTTATCATGTATGAATTAAAAGGCTTACAAAACATGTGCATTAGTTTGTCATGTATGAATTAAAAGGCTAGATTTATGTGGCTTTTACACCATTCTACTTGAAACTGCGGATAAGATAACTTATGTGGCTAACTCATTTTGTAGCAAAAAGAGGAGTATTTCCACATTTTCGAAACAAATCAGCAAAAAAATAGGAGAGAAATGTACACTACTCACAACAAATCATTTAAAAATTAACTACCCAAAAAAACTCATTTGGAAATTAAAAGCTAAAACCCTAGACGTGAAACAATGTATTAGTTCTCGAGCAAAAGGAGAAGCATTTTCACACTTCTGAAATACATCATCAAATCAACAAAATACAGAAATGTACTTACTATTCTTCAACAAAGGCATCAAAATACTAAAAAAAAAAAATATATATATATTGCCCTTAAGAAAAAAGACCTTGCCATAACACATTCTGTGAATAGATTGCATAAATTTGCAAATTTTTCACAATTTAAAGCCCCAAAAAGAAATAAATAAAAATTTCAAGATGTTGCATTTTCCAACCCCAAAGAACTGCATTTTTCGAGGCCCAAAAAAAACAATGCTGAGTTTACAGCGTGAGATTAGAGCGCATATCCATGGAGATAGTTCAGAAATTACCATCAAATAAAACCTATAAATTACTCAAACACAATATGCCTACTAAAAAATCCTACAAATCATCAAAGAAAGCTTATAAATTACTGAAACACAATACACTGCAGAAAAAGTCCTAGAAATCATATACTCCCTACAGTTATAAGCAAAAAAAGAAAGAGAAAATAAGTTGTATTTTACAGCCCCACAAAAACCCCGAAAAATAAACGTTGAGTTTACGGAGATTTAAAGAAATAAGAGTGCAGAGTCATGTTAAGAGTTTCAAAAATTCTATCACTAAAATAAAACTTAAAAAAAAAAAACGTCTTGCAGAGTTGAAGGTTCTTTTTGAGGGGTTTTTTTCTCTGGTTCTCCTCGCGTCTGTTTAATAATATATAGTCTCTCTACTATCTCTCTTGAGAGTTTCAAAAATTCCATCACTAAAAAAAAAAAAATCCGTCTTACAGAGTTGAAGGTTTTTTCTTAGGGGCCTTTGTTCTCTAGTTTTTTTCAATTCTCTTTACTCTTGGCTCTTATATTTTGTCTCTCCTATGGTAATAGTAATGTATAGCCTTTGTACTATCTCTTTTAAGAATTTGAAATTCCATCACTAACAAACTTTTTTAAAAAAAACCTCTTGCAAACTTGAAACTTCTTCTCAAGGGATTTGTTTTTTGGTTCTGCTCATGTCTCTTTACTTTTCACTCTTGTATTCTCTCTCCTATGGTAATATTAGAAATTACAAAATCTGCACATTCCAGCCCAAAAACAAACCTATAAATTATTGATACGTAATAGATTTAAAAAAAACCCTATAAATCACATAATCCCCATAGTTTTAAGCCAAACAAAAAATAAATAAAAAGCATCCGAAAATTCCATTACAAAAACAAAGAAAAAAATAAATAAATAACACATCTTCTACATTTGAAGGTTCTTTCTCTGTGGCCTTTGCTCTCTTGCTCTTCTCACATCTCTTTACTCTTGGCTCTTGTATTCTCATTTTCCAGCAAAAAAAAAACATATAAATTACTGATACACAATATACCACATAAAAAAACTAGAAACCACAGACTAAAAAAAAAGGAAATATAACTATTACAGAACTTGGATTTTCCAGCCCAAAGAAACTCGAAAAACAAATGTTGAGTTTAAAGAGCCATAGAACGAGTTCCGAAAATTCCATCAAAAAAAATAAAAAAAAACTCTTGCAGATTTGAAAGTTCGTTCTCAACAATCTTTGATCTCCTCAACGTCTCTTTACTCCTAGTTCTTGTATTCTTTCCAATGTTAGAAAAACTAGGCGATTTAGCCGGTAACCGCCTAGTTAGATCGGAACTGGCCACTGGCTGGTTTCAGTTTTGAGCGGTTTTGGTGATCGCATGGTATATAAAAAAAAATCAAAAACATGTATATAAAACCCCAAAAATAAGGAATTTGGTTTGTCATATATTTTTTAATATTCTTTACATTATGGTAAAGATTAAAATTTGTTTTGGTAATTAATACCCACTGTTATATTTTCAAAAATTTTAAAAAATACCTCTAGGCACAAATCGATTATTTAAAATCCATTTTTTCATTAATTTTCAATTTCATTTGAATGTATTTTGTTTAATCATTCTTTATATGCTTTTCATAGATTTTTTTTGTATCTTTTTTATTTTTTTCAACAATTTTTTGACCGCCTAGGACTTGCCTAGTTAGAACGGTTGAATCGGCCGATTTACTGGTTAAGTCAGTTAAACCACTTCTGGCCCATGGCCCCTTAACTATTCCAGTTCGATTTTGTGAATACCGATTCTCTCTCTCCTATGGCAATAGTATTGTACAGTCTCTCTACTATCTCTCGCTTTCTTCTTCATTCAGGAAATGGTTGGTTTCTCTCCTTGTTGTTCATATTATATGACAACATCTGTGTTCTTCTCTCTTTTAATGCTTCGTTTGATTCAAAGCCTCTTCATTTTCTTCGAAGCACCCTCCTACCAAATTTTCGTGCGTTGAAGAAATGGTTGGCTTCTCTCTCTTGTTGCTAGCAACTCTTGGTTCTCTCTCTAGCTACCAACTTTTAGTTTTCCTAACTGCAAAGTCCATCTTCTTATTCTTTCTTGCAACCCTTCGTTTTGTTCACAATCCCATCCAACTCTCCTTAACATCTCAAGCCGTACATCCTTTTCTAATTTTTTTTTTTTGGTACTTGTCAAATAGATAACCTTTTTAAACCTTCAGTTAATAATGTAGTATTAGATATAACCCCATTCTTATATTTTTTTCAATGTTAATTCAAAACCTCAACAAGAATGAACGCCAAAAGTCTTGTTGTGGCGCCCTGCTACCCTATCCTTGAGGCCATTCATAAAAGGGAAAAGTTTATATAGAGCCAAGGCTCTAAATGATCAAATTCGAGCCGACCTCAAAACTTTTACTAAAAGAGGTTGTTTCGATACTCAAATATCCTCAAATTGATCATCTCGGCAGCAAGATGCATGGATATAAGAAAAAAAATAGATTTTAAGTTTTGGAAATAGTGTATTTTGTAATGCATTTTTGGAACGTCAATTTTACAGATTTTCAAGTTTTCTTAGATCTCTCAATCTATTTTATTTTTTAAGCTTTAAGCTTTATAAATAAATATGAAAATATATTTTAAGGCTATCAAAAAGATTTTCAGTATTGAAACCACATTATTCGACACTATTTGAAGGTAGGCTCTAATTGGATTGGTTAGAGCCTAAGTTCTATACAAACCATACCCTTCATAAAAAGCCACAAGGAGATTTCTTTTTATTAAAAGTATAGCAATATAATGCAACCACACTTCTAAAAAATCATGTTTGTAGCATTTGTATCACCCCAAAAATTGTAGATACCCTCTCTTCATCCAAATAGTAAATTTCTAAAAGAAAATAACAATTTAAATTTGCATCATAGATATAGCTAAAATGAGATCCCTCCAATAACGAATCTAGACCATCTATTTGATCAATTTCAAGATCTAGGCCTTTACAAACTCAAAACCACTTTTTTTTTCTTTTTCAACATTGTTCATCTAATGATAACAAATCTGTCTAAAATTTTTGAAAAGAGAAAAATCCTTCTAAGTCCTAGATCTAAGCACGTAAACAAAATGGATGGCTTATATTGATTGGGCTGAAAAAACACTTTCTAGGGTGCATTTTCAAATTTTGTTTTTTTTTTTTGTGATTGTTCAATAGAATGAAAAGAGTGTATATTTAAACATTGAGATCAAACAAATGGTACTAACATAATTTTTTAACGTTGTTGCATTATATTACTATACAACTGTTGCATGAAATCATTCCTCATATAATAATAGTTAACATTCAAATTACAAGTACAAGAAAAAAAAAAAAAAAAAAAAAGAAAAAGAAAGAAAGAAAGAAAGAAAAGAAATCCTTGTAACTCTTTATTGTAAGGAAATAGTGCTTCCTTTGTGTGAATTATACAGTTTGTATACCATGATAGCATTACACGTACAGTTAACATATTAAATGCCATAACAATAATATACCTTTCTTTTTAAAGAACATGAATACAATGTGATGATTATATACAATTCCTTGCATCCAAAATAAATGGTCTCTATGTATATAATCCCTTTATAAAGATACTTCTAGCCCCCCAAAACATAAATTGTGATTTAATTTTAAAAAAATGCAAATGGCCCTTATATGACCCCCAAAGTACCTTAATTACATAGAAAACTGTGGTTAAAATGGTGGAGGGGTGGGGGACCAACACGCATGTAAGTATCACTTTGGGGAAATGATATATGAAATTGATCCTCCACTTATGAACTCAGCCTACAGCTCTATCATTGTGGAGCTCCCCGGGAAAGGTCCACAAATTACTTCCCCTAAAACGTAAATCAAGAAGGAATTAACCCCTAAAAAGAGAATGTTGTCTTTGCCCACCCTGACTCCTCTATTGCGCACTTGTTTGAATTTAAAATGTGATTAACAATTTATTTTTAAATACTTATGAACTTTTTATCTGCCCCTAAGTTATATATCTTAAGAAAAAAATATATATATATATATAACCATATTTGTTTTTGGGGTGGAGAAAGAGAGTACATGTTATTTATTTTATTTTTTAAAATAAACTATTGTATCTAAAATTAATGTACTCTATATAATTTGATTCAGTAGTTGTGTAGTATGTATCTTGTAGTATGTATAATATTATTTAATTATTAAAATATTTTCTTAATTTCTGGGTAATTAAGCCATTTTTGGCTAGAAACATGTGAAACTCAACAAATTATTTTGAAAAAAAATAAAAATAGAAAAATAAATTTATATGTAAAACTACCTATAAGGTTATCTCAAATGACTTTAATAGCCACACTGACAAAGTTAATTTTCCTCATCAATAAATTGTTGGTGATAATGAGTACATCTAAATAAATTTTAGTTGATTGCTAGCACTATTTTGGCCCAATCTAAGACCATTTTTGGTTAACATGGTTTCTCACTTTTGCATATGCACACTGAGATCCTAATTTCGTGAGGGACCACTCAATTCCATTGAAATGATAGTGACGAAAGGAGAAAGTGAGAGTGCAACAATCTCTAACGGTCATACCAAGGTTCAAAAGGCGTTACAAACAAAACGAATTCGTCTTATGATGTCAAAAACCGTAGAATAACGGCATTTCATCTGGAAATGACCAAATTAAGTAAAGAGGGTGTCGGCCTTAAAACCAAATTAAGGCACAACTCCAAAAGCACATCAAAAGATATGATTTTGGTGTCGGTTATTTTAATGATGACCTCGAAAACTATTTTACATTTAATTATTAAATTTAAAACTCATAAATAGTACACATCGAGTAGTTCTATAAACACATGAATATATTGAGAATAGACGATCTAGATGTATTATTTATGGTACTTCTATTTTTTTTTTTTTTTTATTCCGTACATCTTAATGTCGAGATGATTAATTAGATGGTTTCTTCACCATCAATACAACCTTTTACGAAGGATCTTGAGGTGTCTTTTTCTACAGTTTTAAGTTACAACTTTATTTAAACTTTTTCCCTAAAGTAAAAGCTCGTGAAATGGGAAACCGTAAAACAAAAAATTAGAAAATCGAAAGAAAACATGGTAAAATATATGAAAAAAGTATTTTTTGGCATTTTTCAAGAAAGAAATTTTGTCAACTATAGTGACTGTTATTCCGATACTCCGAAAATGACAATAAAATTCCATTGTTTTCTATTTTTACCCTCTTATTTATTGATAAAATTGAGCACCGAGACCACAGTACGGACATGAATCCATCTTATAATACACATTTTATGGAAAGTAATGCAATTTTTTACTAGCCATTTCCACTTTCCCTAAACACTCTTATACAATAACCATTTTTAGAATATATTTTTTTGAAATTTTGAAATATCAAGAGCAATAAATAATAAGAAATTTTAATTTTTTACTATGTAACGATTACATACACCGGCATGCATGCAAAACCCTACACGAGAATGCATCTCACTCAACCGAGCCACCAGATTCAAAATAATCTCAACATGCACCATAAAATTGTATAAAATAAGACCAATTAGATTCAATATTTTATTGTCACAAATTATTATTGATCATTGGACGTTAAATCGATTAGTTGGGAATATGTTGTTAATTAGGTACAAAGCCCAAAAATCAGATTTTTCAAATATTGTGACACACTTCAATCTTAGATTTCACTTTCAATGGCTGAAAATGATTATGGCATCTTTGTACTTAGGTGGCGTTTGGGTACTTGAAAATCTATTACATAACAATCGTTTACAAAAAAATAAGATATTTCCACTGTTTGGTTACACTTTAGCGCCCAAAAATTATGAAACAGGTGAAATGTGACAAAAGGGTCATTTAGGTACCTGGAAATCTATTACATGATAATCAATTACGAAGAAATATGATATTTCCACAGTAAAGAAATGGAAAGGGATTACTCGAGATTCCCCAAAAATCATGAAACACACGAAATGTGACACACTTCAATCTTAGATTTCATCTTTGTATTTAGGTGGCATTTGGGTACCTGGAAATCTATTACATGACAATCGATTACGAAGAAATATGACATTTCCATCGTTTGGGTACATTTTATTGCCCAAAAATCATGAAACAGGTGCAATGTGACAAAATGGTCGTTTGGGTACTTGGAAATCTACTACAAGACAATCGATTAAGAAGAAATATGATATTTTCACAATAAAGAAATGGAAAGGGATTAATCGAGATTTCCCCAAAAATCATAAAACATATAAAATGTGACAAATGGGCCATTTGGTTACCTAGAAATATATTACATGACAATCGATTACGAGGTAAAATGTGAAAAATCTATTACGCGCTTGACAGGTAATCTTTAGAAATCTTTCACCGGTATCTCTCTGCCCTATTCCAACTTAATAAAATGCCAATCCGCCTACTCGGTTTGCATAGGTATCCCTCTCTTAAACCCTAATAACTGGTTTGCATCTTTACTCTATTCCAGCTTAATAAAATGCCAATCCGCCTACTCGGTTTGCATAAGTATCCCTCTTTTAAACCCTAATAACTGGTTTGCATCCCTCTCTCTATCTCTAAGCTCGTCCCCTCTCTCTTGAACCCTAATTACAGATTTGCATAACGTTCTCTCTCTCTTTAAGCCCCTTCTTCTCATCTCGTCCCCTCTCTCTTGAACCCTAATAGCCCATAGCCCCTTCTTCTCATCTCGTCCCCTCTCTCTTGAACCCTAATAGCCCATAGCCCCTTCTTCTCATCTCGTCCCCTCTCTCTTGAACCCTAGTAACTCGTTTGATTAACGTGCTCCCTCTTTAAGCCCCTTCTTCTCATCTCGTCCCCTCTCTTTTGAATTGATTTTCCCTCTCTCTTTAAGCCTTTCTTCTCATCTGTATATTTCTTTTAAGCCTGTTTATCTTTAAGCCCTTTTCCTCTCATCTCCCTATCTCTTTAAGCCTTCTTCTTATATGTATATTTCTTTTAAGCCCCTTTATCTTTAAGCCCTTTCCTCTCATCTCCCTCTCTCTTTAAGCCCTTCTTCTCATCTGTATATTTTTTGTAAGCCTTTTTATTTTTAAGCCCCTTCTTCTTATCTCCCTCTCTCTTTAAGCCCTTCTTCTCATTTGTATATTGTTTTTAAGCCCTTTTATCTTTATGCCCCTTCCTCTCATTTGGATTTTTTCTTTTTTGTAAGCCCCTTACTCTCCCATCTATACTTTTTCTATACTCTCTCCTTAGCATATCTAATCAATGAGAAATATCCATTCTCTTTAGCATATCTAATCAGAAATTAGACATCATAATTATAACAAAAAATTTCCCCCAACATAAGAAATTATACAACATAATTATAATAAAAAATTTCATCCAATATAATTCTCATAAGAGAATAGTATAAGCTCAATTGAAATAAAATACCTCTTTAATTCCTTCAATACCTCAAAATTTTCTACTACAGTTACCAAACCTTCTAGCTTACTAATCAAACTTCTTCCCATTGTTTAACTTGTACCATAAAGATTTTTTATTTGGTATCATAAACTTATTGCTTATTTGAAATTATACAGATAGACATTTGAAAGACTTCTATGAAAAAAAAATAAAAATAAGGCTTATCACAATTAAAACATGTTATTCCAATCATATTATTCCAAAGACTTATCATGTTGAAATCAAAGTCTAATCATGTTAGAAGACATATGATTCCATGTAAGTGCCCAAGACTTTAATTATTAGAAAATCTTTTTAGAATGGTGATGATGTTATTATTATAAATTTTTTTTGGAATGATGTGATGATGACTTTAATTCCGCATTTCTATGGAATTTTGTAACAAAAAAAAAAAGAAGGAAGAAATGATAGTTTATAGGCAAGTGCTGACAAAATGTTTGTAATGCATTTCCCATATTTCTTTCAGACATAACCAAACAATAGCCATATATGTCCTTGGTTGCAGCTAAATACTACTCCGACAATAACAATCCACTTGCAGGTAATGTATTATGTAGTAATATATTGTCAGTAAAAGACAATATATTTCCAGATATCAAAGGGTCCCTAATAGTAAATGACTCACAATATACAACCCCATTAGGTACTCAAGGTCTTCTTTTTATTTTGGTTTTGAAAAATACTTACCTGGTGATTTTAGTGGATCCCAAAGTTTAAAGAGCATAATTTAAGGACGTGTCTTACTAAACCTAGCCAACAACCTAGAAACACTTAAATATGCAATATAAAATTACAAAATTACACACTCCTAATATTATAAACACAAAGAGTTCAAAATTTAGTGGTCATGGTGCTTAGGTACTCGAAATCATATATTTTTTAAAAAAAACTATACAAATATTATAAACACAAAGAGTTCAAAATATAGTGGTCATAGTGCTTAGGTACTCGAAATCATATATTTTTTAAAAAAACCATACAAGGAGACAATTTGCTTTTAGTACAAAGAGATGACAACCACTCTTGTTGAAAACTAGAAATAATAGTTATATTAAGAAAACATTTGAATTATTAGTTACACTTGTTTTTAGATGGATCGCCTATTTGCATCCATCTTTAAGATGAATGCTTTATATCTTTGGATCCCATATTGTAGAAATGCAATTCAGCCCCCGTGAAACAATTTCCCCTAAGGCCAGGTAGTTGTAAGAGTGTCGTTGACTAGATTTTTTATTGAAAAAAAAATTCTTGAACAACCTTACACACCCCAAACTATTTAATTTGATGTTTAATAACTTGGAGTAATTGTGATCTCCTTTTAACGAGTATAACAACAGTCTCGTGATGTACAATCCTTTTATTTTAGCTCTTGCAACTTCTCACTTGGTTAGTAGACCTAATATTATTTAAGAGCTAAAAATTGATCCTGAAAAGATCACCAGCACGAGGGAGTATATGCAAGTTTTGCTTCCGCGAGATCATATTGTATGAGCACAATTTGATTGATCCATCATATGAAGGCCGTAGATTGCCTCTCACTTTGAAGCACCGTTGATTGATCCATCATACGGTTGTGAAGCCTACGTACTGCAGATTTTCTATGCCCAATAGTCACATCTCACATGAATCGCAACGTAGTGTAGCTATTCAAAAACTGCTAATTTTCCATGCCTGAGCTAGGGTTTCATTCTGCTACTTCAGCCACTGTCTTCTTTGTCTACCCGAATGTATTCTCAATCTTCAACAAGCGAGAGGAATTTTATCTGAGCATTTCTGCAAACCCCAAAAGATTTCCTCTATAAAAAATCATTCTTCTCCCATTATTTGAAGAACCGGTGATTTTGGAGTTGTTTTCTAGAGAGAGAGAGAGCATGGTATTGGGAAGTTCTCCTATATGAGAGAATTTTCTTCCGTGCTACAATGGGTATTAAATTTTATTTTTTCTTTCTTTGAGAAAGAATTTCCGGGCCTAATATTGGCAATATGAGTTTTGTGGGGATTTTTTCTAGAGAGAGAATGCTCAAGCCTGTCATCAATGGCATGTGGGGAAAAGGAGTTCTACAAGGCTATAACAGCTTACCCATGTCATATTTTCTTACAAGAAAGTTCCATGATGGACAGGTACAATTTCTCTCTTTGCTGGGGAAATTTAACTCTGTTTTGGTATATTGATTTCTTGTTTCTTGAATACCCCAGGTTGAGAAATCCTATATTTCCCAATACACTCATGACATTTTAAACCATGCTTTCTCATTTATTTTTGAATTCCCTATGTTGAAGGTATCAATTTCAATTTTGTGAATTACAAGCTTTGCTTTGTATCACACGATGAAATGCCTGTTATGCTGCCCTGTTGCTCAACTTTTATCTATATAATTGAAGTATTAATCGTCAAAAACTTTGTGATGGAGAAGAAATGATTAGCAGTTGATAGCAGAGCGGATAAATTGATTGTCAATGTCCATCAAATTTGTTGCGAGCATTAGCTTGTTCCATATTCCTGATTATTCATTTATTCTTTCATGCTGCTATTGCCTTTTGAAACGGGGATTGCTGGAGTTCCTTTTCAATGTCATGCATTAGTTTATAGTGAAGTGGAATTGTTTGTTCTCTCTTTCTATCTCTCTATCTCTCTCTTCTCTCTTCTCTCTTCTCTCTTTGGATGTTTGAACTCCAATTCAAGGATTGACATTAGATGTTGCCCAGCCTAAGCTAAGAGGTTAATGGCTTAACCTCAATTGGTTCTCTTTCCTTTACTATTTAGTTGCTTAGCTTTCGTGCGTTCTCTGTTGAATGCAAGCCATTTGTAAAAGTTTGTCCACAAAAATGCTTGCTGATTAGTCAATTACCCATCTTAAACTTCCAAGTCAATTATTGTAGGTTTGTGCAGTTTATTCTTCCTTTATCAAGGATAACTAAAGTGAATGCTGATAAAGAATTATTGTCCTTAATCATTTGCTGTCTTTCTAAGTTGTTTGTACTTGGTATATAGCAAGAAAAGGATATACAATAGAACAAACCCTTAATGTAGAACACTGATATCTGCAAAAAATTAATACTCCTAGTAAAAATGATTTTTCCTCTACGTCACTATAGGGAAATACTTTTTATGGGTGCTAGAGTTGTTTTATGATATAACAAGGCTGAATTTAATAGAGATCTAGACCTCTAAGGATTAATGTCAAATTTTAAGGAATGCTATTTTAGCTTTATGTGAAATTTAATTTACGTAGATTAAAATGATAATAGCAGTAAACTCAGGGTGTAGTAGTCTCATAGGTTATTAGTAGGCAGTACTTTAAAACTTGGTGTGGTGACTTAGGACTTGTTCGTATCAACTCAGCTTGGGGCCTTAGCGAGCCCCATGGCAATATCACGTGAGTTGCCCTGTTCTTACAATTATTAGCCCCTTCATTTTTTTTTTTTGAAAAGACTCAGACGAGTCAATGACTTGGGTAGCAAGTCCCGATCTGAGTCAGTGTTCCGAAACATTGTTTTTGAGACATGATTTCAATCATGTGTGTTTTCTTGTTTTTGGACAATTGTTTGTCATGTTGATACTAAGTGTAAAATTATATTTGGCATTTCACTTTATACTTTTAGAATTCCAGACCTTTTCAGAAAGATATGATACGTGATTGAATAAGGTTTCCCTGATGGAGTTTTGATTGTTCCCCTGTCTTGTAATCCAATATCTTGGTGGTTGATAGAATGAAATTTGCATTTGGAGAACCATGGATTGGGAACTAGAAATAAAAATAAATTCATCTAGAGAACTATAAAATAGACAGAAGGCTATGAATCAATGATGAAATGAACTTGGGACTGAGAAAGCTGTGCCAAAGTAATTAGTCCTTGCAAAATGGATTTTGACAATAGGTAGTGCGCTCTTTGACTATGATACCTGATGTATGTTTTTAAACTATCATCAATGCTTAAACAACTGGCCTCACATACATCTGTTGTTTATTGACCGTTGTTAATGGGTTACAGTGCCCAAATACTAAATTTCTTGAGGGGCTGGCATAAACATCTGGTCGCACATATTTCTGTTGTTTTTGTCTTTGTGAATGGGTTACAGTTCCCAAATATTAGATCGTGTGACTGATTGCATGTACATGCCCTACTTCCTGATCCACAACCGACCTTCTCATAAACCTCCAATAGGATCTCTATACCTCCTAAGGTCCTAAATGGTGTGGAGGTAAAGCATTCAGGGATGGTTTCATGAATCATTTGGCTTTTTTTTCTGCATAAATAGGGGGCAAGATTTGTCCATGAACTGGGGAGGTATAATTATAAAAAGAAAGGGAAAATATCTCCATACCCTTTATTTTTATGTTTCATTTCGTAATAGACCCAAAGCTTTAAAACCTATCTTGGAACCCCCTAAACTAGCCTTATCTATTTTAAACCTTTTTTTAGCCCAAACAAACACGAGAAAGATATGTCTTTACTAAACCATTCTCTCTCTTCCACTAATATGCCCCAAACTTCTCTTTCTCTCTCTCCTCTGTGATTTCCCCAATCCGTTCTCTGTCCCCTGTGACTCCCCAAACCCCTTCTCTCTCTCTCCTTACTTTGTCCCCCACTCTCTCTCTCTTCGTGTTTCCCAATCCCTCTCTCTCCCTGTGTTTCCAAGCAAGCTTATCCTCACAGCTATCCTCCCGGCACTGATTGTTACCACTAATTTGCGTCTCGCTAAGCGATGGGAAATGAAATAGAGAGCTCCTTCCAAAATAGAGGTGCTAAAAACATGATTTTCCACTTGCTTTTCTCCACTGAAAAAGCCAGCATCATTGGTTTTGGGTTGAGGACCATCAAGGTGACAATCAAGCACTCTCCCATTGCTGATAGCATCATACTCAGAAGCTAATATAGTCGATTCGAATTTTAGTTTAGTAGAACCTGTCTATTCTGGCAATCCAACAAGTTCATTGTCATTAATCATTAGTGTCATCAATCTTATTAGAGGCCTTTCTCTCAATGGAAAGATCATGTCTAGTACCTTGATGCACCCTCACCAGTCTGTCTTTAGATGAGTTATGCCAATGATTTTTCCTCTGGATATATCTTCCAGAACAGCCTCTTCTTCGGCATCAGGCGCAACAAAAGCCGATGGATCAATTGGCTCAGTCTGAGTAATCTCTGGAACTTCAATAGAAGTTTCCCTTTCCTATACATGTCAAGCAGTTTACCTCTGGGATAACAAAAGGTCAGCTGATAAAACACTTTCCATTCCCAACATCACTCCTTTCTACAAGTGTGGCACCAATAGGATTTTGAAAGGGAAGACCCACTGTATTAAATGGTCATATTGAAGTTCATCTGCCCTCGACCAGGAAAAAAGCCTAGATTTGAAACTCTTTCTCCCCCAAAACCACGAGCAACATGGTTCACCATCGACCCTGCCTGATGAGCTTTGAAAGTGCCAGCTCAAGGGGTTTAGGGGAATACAAGAGAGAGAGAGATGTTGGGTAAACACGGGGAGAGAGAGGGGGGGGGAAGGTGGAGAGAGAGAGAGAGAGAGAGAGAAGGGGTGGGAGAGTGACGTGGGAGAGAAGCTTGGGGAAGTAAGGATGAGGTTTAGAAAGGGTGTCTTTCTCATATTTGTTTGGGTTAAAAATAAAGTAAAAGTAGGAAACGTTAGTCTACAGAGTTAAAAGAAATAAAACTTAAGATTTTTATGCTGAAAGATAGGTTTTGAAACTGTGAGTCTATTGAGAAATGAATACTAAAAATAGGGGGTATGAAGATATTTTTCCAAAAGAAAATGTTTATTTTTGAGGGGAAGTCCCTTAGAGTTTTTCATATATTCTCTCCTAGAAGGTTTTACAATGATATGCAATTTTATAAATGCTCCTCACAACCCAAAGGACAGGCTTATTTGTATTAGAACAGTTGCAATAGAGAAGGGGGTAGGGGCCTTGGCTGCTCAAGAATGAGAGTTCCTTTTCTTTGAAAAGGAAAGGGGATCTTGGTTGTTCAAGGAAGTGGGGCTTCTCCTTGGTGTGTTAGTAAAGGGTGCTGCTACTTCCACATTTGAGAATAATTTTCTAAAGCATTAGAGGACCCATGCTTTGACATTTGGGCACCTTCAATTCATTGCCCCTTGTTTAAATCCAAGTCGAGCCTAAGATATTTGGAGCTTGAGTTATAGTTTGCATGGCTCGTAATTATATATTCTTAGTTTTCACTTAAATTCTGTTTACCAGCAGATTTATATTATTTTAATGTTTCCAATTGTTATAAAACAAAGCATAACCATGGTGTGATTACTTTAAGATATACTTTTTGTGCTTATTCCTCAACATGTAATTCAATTGTGACCAACTAGTGCTTTTTAAATCTTTTCCCTCGTGTTCATGGGCAAGGGTTGCAACATCTGTCATCAGTGCTATTGACTTCGGACTATGTTAAACTGTAATCCGTTACATAAGAAGAAATGGGGGTGGAGATGAAGCAGCCCTCTGAGAATTCAAAGAAACAAACTCATGTGCTCGCTGATATTGAAAGGATGGTTGCAGCCATGGATCTGAAAAGCTGGTGACGAAGGCAGGGTCTCAAGGCAGAAGCATCTAATGGAGGTGTGGGGGCTGAAGATTGAGCCCAATGAATGGATCTATGATTAAATCTGATGTTGCGAGATGAACAATTCAAGCACTATTTGTGTGGCTTAAAATTTTCAGCTTTGATGAGGATCCAACGGAATGGAGCCAAGCCTTGCAATTCTTCAAATTCAATTTAACACCGGAGTCATAAAAAGTAATTCTCACTCTTTTTCACTTAGATAAAGAGGGGATCAGATGGCATCGATAGCTTAGGAAGATTCAAGATGTGCTATTGTAGATGGTGGATTCCCTCAATTTGACATAGATGATAGTTACCAAAACCTCTCACCCAAGGTTGCGATTCCAATTCGGGACTCATTTATGTGATTCCGACCAGGAATAATGATGGGATCTATTTTTGTTAAGTTAGAATCTCGATTCCTTATTTTAGGAATCTCTATTCCAACACTTATAGAATCTTGTTTTCAATATTTATTGATTCACAATTCCAATCCATTGCGATAGTTGCATGAACATAATTAAAAAGCTATGTTATCATATTGGAGTTGCTAAGCATTTCTCAGAGGTTGGTCCAAAAGCATGTAATAGGGTTGAAGAAACCGGGGTGTATGATATTCCTTGATTCGAAAGGAGTCATCGCAAGAGACCCTTCAAGGCATACAAGTTGCATCAAAAGAAAAAGGGTAGACAAAAACTGAGATCATGCTTTGCATATAGTTAAGAAGGCAATATGGCTGCCTAACGTCCGACCAAAGGGCCTAGCAAATTAGAGTAAATTTCAGAAAGATGGGATTCATGACACATGGAAATTAATTTAAGCTGCCGATGACTTAAAAGATACTCTCAACACTGGAGGTGTTGGTTTCATCATAAACAATGAACAATCTGCATATTTACTTTTTTCCTTTTTACATGTCAAGATTAATGTGGTTTAGTGTAAATTACGATGTAAGCAATGTGAGGTGTCCATATGAGGAATAAAATTTATCACGTCATGTAAAGTAAGATTGAGGTGTCTATTACTTTGCATAATGTTTACAGGTGTCTATTACTTTGCATAATGTTTAAAGGAGTTGAGTCGTGTCATGTATAAGTAAAGTAAGATATCCATGGTTTGGTAATACTAGTCCATAGTTTCATATGGGTAGTTTGTGGGTGTGTTCAACTTGTAAATATGTAGCCTTACATGAAGCAATGGAAAAGAAAAAAATTGAAGTTCTAGCTCTTCATTGAATGTATCTTCATTTAGCTTCTTCCCATCAATGGGTTTCAAATAACCATCCTTCCAAATTCAAAGGCCTTCCACTATTCCCATCTGTGGTTGTGAGTCCTGGGAGAGATACAACTAGGTGGTAGGTGCCTTGTGTCCTCGCCAGCCTACTTTTAGCATTCCAGCTAAGTCTCTCCCTCCAATCATCTTTTCTTATCATCTTATTTTACTTCCATTCCCACTCCCCGTTTTATTATTTAAACATACCAAAAGTGTAATAATTTTCTTATTCAAGGGTATTTTAAATAATTAGTCAATGACAAATTAGACATTTTGGTTGAAACAAAAGCATTTATTAACTGTTGTAGGAAATGATATCACCCACATAGGGTGTGACATCAACCACATAGTATGTGACCTCATCTACACGGAGCATTAATTGTTTTCTAAAAACTAATAAAATGTCTTTTTTCAAAAATGTCTATCATGACAAATTGTTGTTACTCAAAATAATTGGTATTAAAAATGCAAAGGCAGTGTGTGTCCCATGAATTTTGAGAAGGTTAACGGGAAACTCCATGAGAGGGAGAAGTGTCCAAACAGCACCCCTAACCCCAACCACCCCTCCCCCCCACCATTAAAAAAAAAAAAAAGAAGAAAAAAACCCACGGAACTACCTTATTTCCACTATGACGTATAAACATAATTGAAGAACCTGCGAAAATGGGCAAAACAAGAATAATATAAATTCAAATTGATAGATATGAAATCAAATTCAAGGTATTTTTAGTAAAATAAATGCCTTACCTTTATTGAGAAATAAAAAAATCAGTTTGAAATGACAAAAGTACCCTTTGTCTTTCAATAGTATTGTCAATTATACCCTTTTAAATGATAGAAATAGTCTTACTCATTTATAGGCAATAGAGAAAAGACCATTAGAATAATTCAACTGTTCAATCCCAATTATAAAATAACCTGTCAGATTTGAAGGGTACTTAACCATAGAACAACGACCACTCCTCCTTCCCCTGCCTCTACAGAAAAAAAAAAAAACACATCCACACACGCACATATCCAAAACATTTTATTCTACTATGGGAGCATATCATCCATTCACTCCCTTTGAGTAAACTCAATGTAAGAGTATTTTTAGTTCCCTAGATTTTAGGGTTGTAACCTCCTCAACCTAGCAACCAACCTTATTCATAAGTACTTTACTTAGTGCTGGATTATGAGAAGATGGGTGAATGGATGAGAGAGATAGATTATGAATGAAAAAAATGGCGGTAAATTTTCTAAAAAGAAGAGAACAAGAATGAAATAAGAAATAGTTGAGAAGAAAGAAAAGTATATGGAATGCGAAAGAGAAGGTGGTTAGAAGTTGCAGCACCTGGCCTCTTAGCGGTATCTCCCTTAGGAGTAGCGACTAGAAAAGGGGACCCTGTAAGGACTTTGAATTCAAATGAAGATTATAGCTTAGCAAGGACTTCATGAACCCACTGAAGGGATAACTCAATGAAGAGCTATAACTCAAACTTTATTTGTGCATTTCCTCATGTAAAATAACACATTTATACTCTACCCACTAACCACCTAAACAAACTATGGGTTGGTTTTATCAAACCATGGATGTCCCATCTTAGCTATTACATTGACTTGATTTTTACAACTCGTATGGACACATCTTATCTTTTGCATGATTTAACTAGATTTTTATAATTCATATGGACACCTCACATGCATCATAAATAACATCATATGTTTACGTCTTGGTTGACATCATTTTATTAATATTGACAAGTGCAAAGTAAAAGTAAAAATAAAAATGCGCATATTATTCATGATCAACTTTTCCATTGTTGAAAGCATCTTTTAGTTCTTTGGCCATTTCAATTAATTCCCATTCTTGTGGAATTTCCTTCATGAAAATTTAGCCTTATTTGTGTTGGTGCCTTAGTAGGGCATCGAGCACCCAAACTCTCTTCTTGCTAGCAAGTGAAGCATGGCTATGTCTTTGGTTTAGTTTTCTTCCTTTGATAGAATTTATAGGGCTCAAATGACCTTTCTTATATACTTCTCTAAGTTTTGGATATGCCTTGCTCCTTCGACATTGTTGGATGTTTTATGGTGAACTCTTGTGACATGTCTAGATGCCCCAAATTGATAACACAACTTTTTAATTTCTATTCTTGCAATTCCAAGAACATTGGATAACACCAAGGATTCGAATGGCGCATTTTTGGCTGAGATGGTCCTGATTATCATTTCTCCTATGCTTTTAGGAAGGGATGTCAAATATTAGTATTGCACATCGGCGTCCTGTATAATTCTATTGTGACTATATTCTGCATTTATTTTTTAATCCCAATTCAATGCTCACATCAGCGTCCTGTGTAATTCTAATATGACTATATTCTGCATTTATTTTAATCCCAATTTAATGAATCCATCTTTCCTTATTGCTTTCTTTTCTCCTACGAAATGCTGCCTCTTTCTTTCCTTGAAGCATCCTTACTGTGCATTGTACCAACAATTTCTTTTGAAATCAATTTTTTGAAACGGAGCATATCTCCTCCTCTAGAAGATTCACAGCTATACTCAATCACTGCTGTCCAATTGGATGGTCCAGATAGCTTTTAGGTTCCTTACCATACTCATATGCAAATTTTCTCTTCTTCCTCTTCTGTCTGTGTTCATTTCTTTCTTCTATCTCTAGCATCGTTACAACGCTCTTCTTCTCCTCTAACCTCCTCCTTGCCAATCTGCTTCTCCTCCTCCTTGTGGCGACCACTTTCTCTCTGCCTCTTCACTTCTTTTTGCTCTCTTCATGTTCTCTCTCAGTCCCTCATCTACGGTTCTCTTATTCTTTAACCTCCCTCCCCCTCCCATCCCTTCCACGCATCAAGGATGGCCCGAGTGAGTTTCAATCATCTACTTCTGTTGAGAAGTTCTTTTTATCGATTGACTTAAAGTTGTGGAATGATTCTCTAGCTCAGAAGAAAACATCGATCAGGTGTTGTTAGCCATGGGCTTTCAGTATGTTGGTCTCTCAAATGGTATCAACCAGGCCATTTGAAAGAATGCTAACAAGCCTACCAATGCTAAATGGTAAAAGCAAGAGCGAACTATTAATTATGTGGGGCCTGATCCGTTCTTTACTCCGTCTCTCCAATATTAATTATGTGGGGCCTGATCCGTTCTTTACTCCGTCCCTAATGAAGCTTTTGTCATCCTCAGGAAGCACACGCCTAGACAATCCTCTAGGTATCTGACCCCCGTACCCCTCAACTTCAAAATGAAAACTCTAATTTGAAATATTGGGGGCCTTGGTGGCTCGGACAAGAAAAATGCATTTTTTTTCCTTTTATAGAAGTTCAAACCAGAAGTTTTAGCTGTTATAGATCCTAAGTCTGGGGCATTGACTCCCCCTCTTATCTGTCATGTCTGGGGTAAGCATTGTGGGAGGCTCTTCCTGCCTAAGGGGTCTCTATTGGCATCTGGGTTATTTGGGGCCCAGTTTGATTTCAAGTTAGGTTTGTGATAGTTGGCTCTCTCTAGGTCATCCCAAGCTAAATTGGGTGTCAGGCAATTTCCAGTTGAAATACACTGCAGTGCAATCTGTGGAAAACAGAGGGGGAGGAGAGGGGGGAGAAGGGGGGGGGGGGGGGGGGAGGGGGTGGGTTTGTTGCCTGGGTTTATCATTTAAAAGAGTTAGAAACAAATGCATCACAATGACAATGACATGATTCTCAAATTTTGTGTTCAAAATGGATAGATTCTTTATCTCCTTGAGTAGAAGTCCGGTTTTTTAGTGGTCCACTCAAGAGGCAGCCTATTCCCATGACAGATTATTCCCCTATTCTCCTCGACACTCTCCGGTCTTGAGTGCCCGAAAGTTCTTCCATTTCAAAATGTCTTTGCTGGAGCGTTTGGATTTACATTAACGAAGGCTTCAGACTTAGTGAGAAGCCGCAAAACCTTAAAGCATGGCATTGATCATTGACTGGGAATTTCCATGATAGGAAAAGATAATTTCCTAGGTCAAATTGATTCTTCTAGAGAAAGTCAAAGATCTCTTGGCATTGAAAGAGAAAATAGAATTCAATCCAAAATAGAAATTATATTAGTCCTCAAAACAAAACATTGGTATTAGAGCTCTAGGATCAAGGGCCTAAGAAGGTAATTATAGCTTCTTCCATAATATAGCAAACTACTGAAGAACGCAAATATCTATCCGCCATATTATTGATATGGATAATATCTTCAATAATGATCTATCTAAAATAGACAATGAAACTGTATCATGCTTTAGGAAATTGTTCACCATGTCCACTCGGGCTAGACCCTCCATCACTAATCACCCCTTCTGCTCTCTCCTTAGTTAGGAAGCTTCTTGGCTTAGACACCCTTTCTCAGGAGTTGAAATCCGTAAAGCACTAGCTGAGCTGGGGTAGAAGTGTAGGGATGGTAATGGGCTGGGCAGCTGGACCCAGAAGGTAGGGCCTGGGCTAGGATAGGGCTGGGTCAGGCCTTGACTAGGTAGGGCTGGGTCAGGCCTTGTCTAGGTAAGCCTGGGTCGGGCTTGGGCCAAGGCCGGCCTAAGCTGGGCCAGGGCTGATTGGACCTGAGGCAAGTGCAGCCCGCCCTGGTCCTGCAAGCCTCATGTTTTTATTTGTTTTTCCACTCTTTTTTTTTTGTATTTTAAATAGGCCAGGCTTGGACAGGACCAGGGCCCCTTCGTCCCTGTCTGGGCAGGGCCAGGATGGGGCTGGCCCTCAACGAACCTGGGCCAAGCTCGGGCTAGGGCTGGCCCAGTCGATTTACAGCCCTAAGTGCCAGGACCTGACAGCTTCCCAGTGGCACTCTTTATCCTTTTCTCGTACTTTAAGGCCCTAGATGTCCTTGCTCTCTTCAAGAGTTTCTATTGCTGTGGAATGGTCAACAGAAGCCTCAAAGACATCTTCATTGCACTTGTTCCCTAGTCATTCCCAAATTGGAGGTGGCAGAAGAATTAAAAGATTTTAGGCGTATTAGCCTGTGGCATAGCTCATGCAACATTCTATTAAGAAGGTACTGCCTTCATATTTGTAGTAGATGATCGAATATGTTAGTTAACCTCGCAGGGTCCTTTCTTCTGGGACTGTCAGATCTTGAACGGGGCTCTCCTGGCCCATGAATTTATTCACTCGGGGCACCTTTGCAAGTTCCTTGTCATGGTCCTCAAATTGGACTGAGGAAACAACCAAATACACTGGATTTATTCCTTGACAAGGTGCTAGATCCGATGGCATTGGACATAGACGGAGGCTTTGGGTAGCATCTCCTCCCTGATGTTCTCAGTACCAGTCAATGGCTTCCCTAGAAATTTTTTCCGTGCCTCCAGGGGCCTTTGACAAAGGATGCCCACTGTACCCGTTCCACCTTTTTGCCATCATGGCTGAGGTCTTTAGCGAATCTACTGCCAGACTGTATGACAGTTATATGCTCCAAGGCCTCAAAACATTTCGTAGGGGTCCCACCATATCTCAACTCCTACATACAAATGACACTGTGGTGTTCTGCGGTGTTAAGGCTGAACAAATTGTCAAACTGTGGTTCTTCCTAAAAATGTTTGACGTGGCTACTGGAATTGGGATGCATATGGCCAAGGCTAAACTATATGGGTTCGGTGCTAGTCTTGAGTTGTGGTTCAGATGCTTGTCAATTATTCAGGGCTTGGCACCATCACCCTTCCCAGTAAATATCTAGGACTCCCTTTGTGTATTGGTAAGCCTCCAAAGGCTTTGCGTGCTAATTTGGTCGAGCATTGGCTTGCTTCTTGAAGTATGTGGACTCCTATTGTTTGAAAGACTAAATTTAATGATAGCTATTCTCTGCAACATCATACAAATGTCTTTTTACAATGCCATACTCGGTGTTGAAATGCCTAGAACAGCTCATGAGAGGCCTGTTGTGGTCTGGGGCTGGAGGGTCAAGCCATTTACATTTGGTTAAATGGGAAGCAGTATGTAGGTCAAAAGCCAAAGGTGGGCTGGGAATTAGAAGACTGCAATTATGTAAAACAATGCTCCTTGGGAAAGTGGTTTTGGAGATTTGCGGCTTAGGAGAGACATCTCCCCAGCTCATGATACACATGAAATATGGTTATGGATGAGGCAGGCTGGCTGCCAAGGGGAAGAGTTTCTGCCTCGTCCTTGAGGGGGTTTGGAAAGGTATTGCCTTGCAAGCTTTCTTTCTCTTGTTCATTTTAAGGCCAATAATGAGATAGGCTTTGTTTGTGGAAGACTTATGAGTTGGGAGGCATCCTTCAGTACCTGTACCCAAGGCTTTATGCTCTGGCAAGAGCCCCATATGCTACAATAATTAACTTAAAGAGTTTGAACTCCCATCTTTAGAAGAGACTTTTTAGAAGAAGAGATCCAAGACTACTTTTCTTTGATTCTCGTTCTTAACTCACAGGATATTCTGAAATCTGGGTATGATAGATTGATCTGCCTCATCAGGGGTTTTCTCAGTTGCTTTGCTCTACAAAGGCTTGAGCCAGGATGCTCAGAGCCATTCTATAGTCATAGCTTGTAAAGCATGGCTCCCTCAAATCTCACTCAAAACCCAGGTTCTTACCTGTATTGTTCTATCTAAAACAGTCCTTACGTTGGAGCATCTATAGTGAGGCCCATCCCCCTTGCCAACCAATTTTCCCTATGCAAGGGGGGTGCTGAATCTAGTGATCACCTTTCTTCACTGCCCTTTCTCAATTTTGATTTTGGCCTCCATCCTTCTCAGGTTCAGTAGGGAATGGGTCCTATGCCAAACAATCCTCCGCTTATTTGAGGGGTTTTGGTGCAGACCTAGTAACTTGAAGATAAGGTTTAGCAAAGAAGAAGAGGGGAGATTCAAAATCAGAGAAAGATTTAAGAACAAGAGATAAAAAAGAGCACTTGCTGTTCTAGGGTTTTGAATAAAAGTAGTAACATAATCCTCTATTACGCTTTAGTACGTCCCTTATATAAGAAAACCCTAAACAAGACTTAATCCTGACCATCCTTCTAATCTAATCATGACCCTTTATTATAAAAGACTTTCAATGAATAAAAAGACATAAAAGACTCTAGCAATTATTACTCATGCCCATAAGTAAATAAAATGATTTAAGAAATGAATAGAAGACATAAAAGGATCGACTTAATGACTAATTTGCCCTTTGCGGTTTCCCTTGTAAACTTTATGCTTGTCTCTTTTATCTAAATACTGGAGAGCAGTGTTCTAGGTTGCATCAATCCCCCCTTGCCCAAAATAATTTGCCCTTGAATTTGGTGGTTCATCGTCGGCGCTATCACCATAATATGGAATTAGATGCTTGACATTAAAGACATCGGAATTGCAAAGACGGCTGGGGAAGCTTCAGTTTGTAGGCATTGTCATTAATATTCTGCACCACTTCACACGGTTCAATCTTCCACTGATGCAACTTATGATATTCCCCGGCTGGAAATCTATCCTAAGTCATAACTGCCCATACAAAATCTCCAACATAAAAAATTCTATGCTGGCGATGCTTGTTAGTGGCTACCTTATATTTGGCATCATACTCCATGAGTTTGTGAATGCACAGTTCTAATGAATTGTCCTCAACAGAAAACATAGTCACCTGTTTTGGACCAAATAAAACATCAAATAGATCGCAACTTCTGAATGAAATATTCGGCACTGCTTGATCTTGAAACCCCTTCATATCAATCTTGGCAAATACAACATGAGAAATTCATCATCATCATTAGAGCTTTTTCTTAACTATTTGAGTTTCAGCTACACGAATCCTAGTCTGCCATTATGCTCTATCAAGAGTCATACCCTTAATGAGGCCATAAATCGCCATATATTTTCTTACTACTTCCAACCATGTCCTTTTGGGCCTGTTTTTTACCATTTTTGAGCCTTCCATTTGAACCAACTTGCATCTTCTAGCTGGTATTGTACGGGGTCTGCGCTATACATGGCTAGCCCACCTAAGTCTACTTTCTACAACATGAGAAATTGGTAAAGGAAAATAAGTTTCCCAATAAGAAGCTTTAGTTTCCATGGTACACAATTTACTGCTTAGCTTTATCAAGGGCATGCTTCTTTGTCCAAATAGGGGAAGCCCATTCTAGCTCACCATACCATTCGAGAGATAACCCATCCTGTCCATAGATTTCCATTGGCACTAATCCCTGATGTACAAGGCCATGAACGACAGGAATGCTATAAGCATACTGATTTGCGTGCCAACAATATGGGCAATACTTAATTGCCATCAATAATAGTGCTAGATTTGCATATTTATCATCAATGAGGAATATGCACTTTTCCCCAATTTTGGTGAGACCCAAATCCAAGAAAAACAAGAGAGAAATGTGTTCCAAATTACAGCATCTCTCATAGAAATATTATCCGTCATGTTCATGATTTGTCCACATGGAAAATTGTGGCAATTGTAGCACATATGCATTGTATTATTATCCTGACCATTCCTTGGATACCTTGCTTACAAACTTTAAAATGGGTTAAGATAAATGCATTGCAGCCACGAACTCCTTCCATAAATACGGACACCATCATTATCTTCCTAGCCAATAGCATTTTCTTCATTCAAACTAGGGCCTTCCTCTTTCTTTTTATCAAAGGTAGGTTTACCAAATTCATCATAAATTGATTCTTCCATGAAACTCGAATCCACATCAGCGTACGCATCAAAGATTGGTGGTAAGTCCCTCTGATTACTACAGGTCGCTTCTGGGTCGTCCTCATCAACCAGCTCATCATAGATGGGATTGCCTTCGAAAGAATGCTTGCTGTCCTCATCAGAAACTCTGGCATCTCAACCTTGCAACTGGTTTCTCACCTCCTCCTGTTGTTCCTCTTGAATACTTTAAGCTTGTCTCTCTTATCTATCTAGTCAAGAACAACATTCTGAGTTGCATCAAGTTCTTAAGTCCACCTTTCTTGATTGGGTTTCTTTTCCTTTGGGGTGCCTTTGTGGCTACGATATGGAGGTTATATCTCAAATGTAATTGAAGGATTTTTGAGACTACATATTACCTGGGCTTCCAAGTTGACTCCGTGTCCTTGGAGGCTTGAGCACATTTTTGATCAAATTTACGACGTAACTTGCTCGATGATGGTTACTTTAAGCATGTGTCAGAGAAGCAAATTCTGTGGCAGATGATCTTGCCAAAGAAGGATCTGAAACGCATAGTCTTGTCATTTTACTGTGATTGTTTGGGTGAGCTTTCCAGTTTTATGGCCATTTTTGTTATACCTCGTGAGATTTCCCTGTGCTTTTCTTTGGCTGTTGTTTCTTGTAAAATTGGTTCCCCATGATAGTCTCTTGTAAGTTCTATAGTAAATATTAGTAGTCAATTTTACTATAAAGAAGAGAAGTTATCATTAAAATCCTTTTCTTTTTTTGAAGTTAAAAATAGTCCTATAATATTTATATTTTGTGCTTGATTCCCTTCTTTCTTCTGATTTTTTCTCAAAATTGCCCTTAGTTTGGCACTTTAAGCATTGAGTTGAAATTATTTTCTTCAAATTGAAAATGGGTCTATAACTTGAAGTGCTTAACGCATTATTTTGATGAGAGAAACGATATGTTCTGCATTTGACGTGCAAAACCCATATTTTCCCAAAGAAGATAAAAAAGTGTAATATCGTTCAATACCTCCAAGTGCTGAGGCCACATGACACATATTTTGGGAATGCTGTGTTGTCACTTAAAGTGCCAAACTTCGAAGTCATAAGGGGTTTAGCCCCTTTTAATTGGAGGAACACTAGAACATTAGTGGTCCAAAGGACCAAAACCCACAAGACTTAAATTGTTTATTGAGCTTTGGTTAAGTGCCTCCCCAGCTCTCACCCAAAAAAGTTAAAAGTCATAGGTTCAGCGCCTCATAGGGCCAAACCCATGACATTTTTTTTTGGGCGATGAAATGTGTTCTCCACTTGTTTGGCCCTTGAGATGCTGAACCCATAGGATATGATATGGTTTCGACACTTCAAGAGCCGAACCCATCTTTTCCCTCAAAATTATAGGATTGGCAATTGAATTGCCGGACTAATTTTTGACTTGAAGAAAAAAATCATTTCCGCATTTCAAGCGTCGAACTGGGGGCAATTTGGAGAAAATATCTGATGAAAAACAGGGACTTGGTGTAAAATATACGATCTCGGGACTATTTTTTAATTCCAAAGATTAAAAAGGATTTTTACCCAGGAGCGCTGGTGACGGTTAGTCACTTTTTGGGAAAGCCCGCCATAAGAGTATTGATGGTTGCTAAGATGGTTAATCACACGTTAATGAAGTGCACCAAGATGATTGTGGGGGCTTATTCCCTTGCTTTGTATGATTTAGTTTGATAAATCTATCAGGAGAGAGAGAGAGAGAGAGAGAGAGAGAGAGAGAGAGATTAGATTTCATCTTGTTCAGGAGGCATACGGTCAAAGAATTTCAAGTAAATATTCATATGTTGATTGTGGAAGCATGTGTGACAAGGAATTGGCTATAAAATGGCTGTCCCTTTGATTTATTACCTCAAATCTTTGAAAAGAGGCAACATTTCGGGATTTGGTTTCCCATTAGCTGAGTCTGTTAAGGTTCTCCAAAGATTGATCATCAATGGGCCAGCTTGAGATTGATGCTTTGGTGATGCCGGATAATGGGATTGTCATTTTCCCATTGTACATTAGATTCAGTGAACCTACAAACTAGGGGATTGGGCAAATAAAACAGTTGGTGCTAATGGATTTTGTGCCAGAGTGTCTCCCCAGGAAGTACTCTTGGAGATCTCCTCTCAACAGCGATGAAAATAAACATAAGAAAATGTCATCGACGCTGCAGATTTAGTTTTCTCTAGCAAGTCTCTTTCTCTAGTGTTTTCATACCTGTCCAGGGTTTCTCTCTGGAGAAGCGACTCTTCTTTAATATTTTGAAGTGTTCTAGCAACTCTTAACAACTTTCTATCTATTGAGGTGAACATTTGACTTCGATGTGTTTCATCAACTCACAAATCCCAAAATTTGCAGGTGATGTTCTCTCCGAGAAGCTTCTTTGGGGTTGAAGATTTCCTTGATGATGATAACAGCCGACCATACACATATCAGAAGGAGAAGAAATCAAAGAACCCCCACAAACACGTCTCCTTCAAGCAGCGAACGATCGCATTCATGGAACCCTTTACTCTCGATGTGTTCATATCAAAGCGCTTTGTTTCTGCTTCTTTAACCCACAGAGTAACAAGCAAGCAAGTAGCAGTGGCTGGAACTAATTCCAAAGACATAAAGGCTGCCTTAAAGTCGAGGTCAGATATTCCGGCTTGTTTAGCAATTGGAAGGATTTTGGCAGAGAGGGCGAGAGAGGCAGATGTGTACACGGCCTCGTATACGCCTAGAGAGAGGGATAAGTTCGAGGGCAAGATCAGGGCTGTTGTTCAGTCGCTAATTGATAATGGGATAGATGTTAAGGTCTATTTGAACTGAGGGTTTTGGGTTTTGTTGTTTGTGGTCGGGCTGGTCTCTTCCCCTTCAACTACTCTCCCTGGAATGGGTTTTATTTAAAATGGAATTCGGAAAATTACATCCCTCTAAAATTATGGAATGGAGTTTTGTGAGGCATCTCTCTCATGTGTGTACGCGTACCAACACTGGTCACTTCTATTGACAAAACAGAATTTTGTTCCTGTGTGATCCACTTTCAGAAATCCCATGCACTCTAGATTGTCCAACATAAGAGTCTTGGAATTTGACTTTTTGGAAATTTACATGGAACGGCCAACTTTATCTTCCCTTATCAGAACCACCCCACATTTTCAAACAAATCAAAATACCTTCGATTTTCATTTTTCAGGCAAATAACCCCCTAGGGGAATTTTATATTTTTAACAAGTTTATGGGCGAAACCATGGGAAAAATTGTCTAGGGATCCAAATTCTGCTGTCTTCTGAATATTTCGTTTTGATTTTGATTTTTGTTGTTTCTACTTGAATAAGCTGTTCTTTCTTCTTTCTCTCTCTCTCTCTCTCGTTAACTCCTGGACAAAGACCTCTCTCTCTCTCATCTAAAACTTTTTGCTGCTCTCTCTCTCTGATTTCATTCCCATAGATCTATGCTTGATTCCTCTTTGATTTCTTTTTCCTGCATCTGTTTTTAAGAGGAGAAAATTTGATGATCATTTGCATTTTTCTCCTGGAATACCTGGCTAGTTTTTTGTGTTCGCTCTTGATTCTTCTCTCTGATATCTGTTTTTACTCCAATTCTCTTATTTTGGGTTGAGAAATTTTGATGATCTTTTGCACTTTCCTGCAAAATTCCTGGCTAATTTTTGTGTTTTATCAGGGTTATTAGAGTGGAGCAAGTGAGCCATTCATTGACATTGTTTGGTTGTTTGAGTTCCGGCCTCTCCCGGTTGGAAATTTCCATACTGTTGGGTCTGGTGCCTTTATTTAAAAGACAAATTATATTAAGATCCATAATCTTATTAAAATCTTAAATTCTCCCCTCTAGGATGTTTGTTTGGCTGAAAACCCAAGTGGAGGGTTTTATTATTGGCTTAATGCACTGGGGCTTTTTGGATGGTAATCTATAGACCATCGCTGTTCTATCATTCTATATATACTTCGTGGACCATAGACAATAGCTGCCCTATCATTATGTATTATAGCGTGTAGACCATGGCTATTGGTCTTGAGGGAGTAGGGTGATTTCTAGGTTTTGGGGCATAGGAATTGCACAAAAATATAGGTAGGACAGTGTGCACCGGATTTGGTAATACGCACAAAAATATAGGTAGGACATAGTGCACTAGATTTGGTACGTGGTGTATCAAGACCTGTTTGGCATTAAATTGTGCATGATTTCTAAATGGTATGTGGGATTGACATGAGACATGGACCTTTTGAAAGCTGGTTCAATTTCTTATAGAATGGTATTTAGGTTTCGGATCGGGGTTTATTATGGCTATAACTTTGACCTATGTTTTAAGATCTTGAGGGTATCTTTAGAATTGAGCCTGCAGTGTTTGGGGGATTCCTACGTGTGATCGGCATGGGATTTTGTATTGAATACAATGAGATTTTGTATTGAATACGATGAACAAATCGGTCGGTATTGAATACAATCAACAAATCGGATTTTCAGATGTTCACAATTTCCATCAGATTTTTACAACTTTTTTTTTGGGTGAGTCAATAGGGAGAGAGCCTCTACCCTTGATAGAAATTGAGTCTAGGATATAGCATTGCAAATCATCAAGTGCTAACCAATTAAGCCCAAGCTCTTTTCCTAGATTTCTACAACCTTTACAACCATTAGATGCCAACAAGGGATAGAAGGGGTGCCATTCCTTCAATTAAATTCTTGAAAGGATTTATAGTGTGGAGGAATGGTTCGCCAAGAAGCTGTAAAATTTGCCGTGAAAAAAGGAATAGTAAACATAACATACCAAGTGGGTACATTGAGTATGTAATTCCAGAATAGAAGGTATACAAGTAGCGCCTCCACCATAAGTTCCCTGAACGGTTGGTGGATGCATGGTATAAAGCTATGTATTTTTTTGGGGAGAAACATTGTATAAGGTTTGAACTTTATATTGTAGAAGTAAGGTGCATCAAAAAAACTCATCAGAAAAAGTTGTTCTGGTGTTGAAAAACTGTATAATTGATTATCTCGACTTCGAGATGTATGAAAGTTAAGAGACAAAAATGTTTCAAAAATAGTGAATTTGTTAATGCATTATCTGGAACGTCCATTTTCATTATGAGAAAGTTATCTTCTTTGTTTTTTTTTGCTCTGCTTGCCACTGATATTGAGGGAATTAAATTCTATGTTAGGCTTTAGTTTTCTTGTGCTTTCATGCTTATCACTAATGCTTGTTCAGTTTTCTTTTCTTTATGGTACTAGTGTCTACACCATGTTTCAGTAATGAATTTTTAGTTTATGTTAAAAAAAGATAAAGAAGGTATCTATTGGTATTATAATTTATGTTAAAAAAAGGTAAAGAGGGCATATATTGATATTATATACCCATTATGAGTTGGCTGAAGTAGATCGACCATCATTCAACATTTTAAGATGGCTTTCCAGCAGGCAGATTCATAACAGGCAATAAGTACTATCCGCTATCGAAAAATTGACTCAAAACACAATTGCTCAAGAAACCCTTAGGCATTGGCAAGGTAGGGAAGCAGTGTTTGGATCATAGTTACCAGGACCGAGAATGGCTTTGGTTCAAGGAGCGGGAGCGTCAGATCGATAATTGTCAAAGCTCTGGAGCGAGTTTCGGTGAAGGTAAAAGTAGTTGATCGAGATCCCATATGAAGAGGGAGCATGTTCCTAATACAATAGGATGTTGATCCTTACTTAACGGGTACGCAATCCATGTACAATGGGCTCACATTCCCATATTTAATAGGAATGCACTCCCATCCAAAATAGGAACGAGATCCCATTTGAAGTTGAGTCGCGCCCCCATTTAAAAATGACTGTGTTCCTATTTAGAAAATATCAAGCTCCATTCAAGAATGGATCACATTATGTGCATGATTGATCCACACTCCCATCATCGAACCCCACTTGTATCAAGAGCCCATCTCAATCACTATATATCAGTGGTTTAAGAAACGGATCGATGACCCGGATCGGACATCCAAAAAATTGATCCGGATCGGTGAATCAACGATTCGGATCAGGAATCGGGCCGAATCGCTCGGATTAAGCCTTAAAAAAATTCAAAAAAATATTAAAATTCATTATAAATGTTGTTTTTTAAGAATCCAATAAGAAATGGGGGTACTACATTATTAACTTTCATTGTTTTCATCAATTTATTAATATTGGGATGTTCTTTCCCTGTATGAAATTATGTTGATCATTAAATTTATATCACACAAAAGAAATCATAGAATTATCAAGGATTAATTATATAATCATATATGGACTACAATAAAGAGTTGACTAAATCGATGAAAAATTGGCCACTAAAATCTCGAATTGGCGGAAAACCCTAATCCGCTAAAAAACCCAAATTATTACAACCTAACTAACTATAATATTATATACCAACAATATTTTATAAATATTTTATTATATAAATAATAAAAAATCCAAAATATTTTATAATATCATCTAATTTAAAATGTATTATTGACAACTGTAATAAAAATAGTACACTACATGATTTATAATACAAAATTAATAAATAAAATAAAAGATTTGGTTATCAATATAGAAATTATTAGAATGCGTACCAATTTTCTTTAATTTTTTAGGTTTCTAGAATAAATTAGTGGAAGAGATTGTTAGTACTACTTAGTAGAAAGAGAGAGATTTCAAATGGCCTCATTGTATGAATCCTATCTTTAAATAATTATTATTAAATTTATGTTAAAGACCATCATATTATAAAAATAAAAAAATATAATCAGACCATTTATTCCTAGGTTGTATTAAGAAATACCTTTTATTTTTCTGACAAGAAATACTTATTGTGTTATCTTTTATGTTTGTTTACAAGAAAAATATGATACTTGTTGATTATCTTTTTTTTTTTTTTTGACAAAAGAAGAAGATGTTGTACTACATTTTTTTTTACTTGTTGTATTACTTCTTTTTTTTTTTTACAAGGAAAATAAAAAAATGATGTTGCCGAAGTACATTTTTTTTTTTTTATGCCTTTTGTTTTATTTTTTTGCAATAAATACTTGTTATATTACTTTGTATTTTTTATAAGAAAAATAAAAAAATGTTGTATTATATTTTTTTTCGTTATCTTGAAAAGTCTTTTATTTTTTATAACAAAATTTTTTTTGACAACAAAAAACGAGGACTCGCATGCTAAGGGGTTCGAACTCTAAACCTCTCCCTTAAAATCAAAGATGTCAACCAACACCGCCACATCACTTAATGTGAATATAATAGCTTCTATAATAATATATATTCAATCATCTTGCTTTAATGATTTTTTGTGGAAATTATCCCACATCGAAGGATAAGCGTTGCTTTGTTCTCTATATATTCATGTGTAATAGATATTACATTGTGTGTGTAGAAAGCGATGGGGCCGACGTATGAGGTGAGTTACCACATGTGGAGATTTTTTAGGTGCCACGTGAGGCGGTCAAGTGTAAGACTCGCGATTCACTATTGGGAATCGCTTGGTTCTCTATGGACACGGGCGATTCCCAGTTTTTTCGTGGAATCGGCTCGGTTGCAGATGATTCCCGAGTATCGAACAGGACGAGTCCAGCTCAACTTGACGAGTTTTCAAACCCTGCTATATATATATATATATATATATATATATATATATATATATATATATATTTGTGTTTTAGATTGTGATTTCACAGTTCACAAAGGCAAAAACTGTAAAAAAATTAAATGAATGGTCCAAAACTAAATTTAAAGCACCTCATTCTAGAGTTTAAAAGTATTTATTTATTTTTCCCATTTCCCATGTAACGATTCCGGTGATTAAATTATCTTAAAACTAAATGTCAAAAATAGTTAAGAAGACATTTGAATACGCGTGCGCCTTGACCCACCAAAACATAACGGCTTCGTTTTTTTCAAGTATATTCCAAGGTGTTATGGAAATAACACCTTGGTTAAGGTTTCTTCTAGGCTAAGTTTCTAGGTGCTCTTGTACAAAACAGTCGTTTTCGATAACACTTTGATTAAGGTTTCTTCCAGGCTAAGTTTTAGGTGCTCTTGTACAAAGCAATTTATCTCTCTCCCAGGGCCGGAAATCCGGACCAGTTCTAGGTGCCTTGGCCTGACAAGTCCTCATTAAATTAAAAAATTATTAAAAAATAAAATCGCAAAAATCTAAAAAATATGACAATGATGTTTGAAGTAAAATTAAACAAGCAAACCTCTAAATGAGGTTTAAAAAGTAGAGTAGTGAAAAATAGATTTTTAAAATTTAATTTGTGATAAGGGGTATTTTAGAAATAATCTAAAGTAAAGGAACAACGTAAAAATAAGTATTTATGGCTAAAATACTTTTCCAATCTTAGTAAAAATGTTACAAAAAAATAAAAACAAAAAACTAAAAAATAAAATTATCAATTTTTATAAATTCTTTGGAATTTCTTTTTTAGAATACCCAGCTTGCCACTAAAATCGGGTCTATCTATAGGTGGTCTCGGGTAACCAGGCCGGGTCCATGTCGTTCAAGCCGGCGGGTTTGATGGTTAATCTCTCTCATTTACCCACAACAAAATCCCTCGCCTTGTCGATTGTAGAGTAAATGGTAAAAACATGCAGCACCCTTTTTTTTTTTTTTTTCTAAGCTTTTTGAAGTCGATTTCTCTTTATTTTTAAGTGTCTCTCGTATTAATTTGAGGGTATATTCATATACCAAAAAAACAAAATAGGTTACTTCAATACCAAGTGAAGTTGTCATATAAAACTTTGAGCAGTTCACGTACGGATCCTAAAAAATAGGGAAAATACGAAATGCTCCAACGTTTCATTTTTTTTTTTTTTTTTTCCACTAAAATTGCCCTTGTTCGAGGATGGTATCCACAAACCGAATTTGAATTATTTTTTTAAGCTTTTTTTAGTAGTGCAGTACCCCGAGTTTTAAAGGTAGTACCCAAGCGATCCAAAGTTAGAATCGTCAAACCAATCATTCTTTTTTTTTCTTTTTAAAAAAAAATAACGGTCCAAAAATGACGACCTCGAAAGACCGGTTGGAGCTCAATTTTAGAGTGGTTGGAGGTCCCCACCCCGCAAACAACTATTTAATTTTATGTGAGTATAAGAACCTCAACTATTGTCTCCCCAACAATAACATCACTTTATTTTAATGAGAATCAAATTTCACTTCATTCTAATCCACATCAAATTCAAGTAACCATGCCAAAAGACATCATATCCGGCGCTTTGACTCACATACGAACATAAAACACAGCATTAAACTTGTACGTTGAGACATCAGCATCTATCTTTTCAATGGACGGTGATGGAGATAGTGTGGTTCCCACCACTGAGGACTTTGCTTTTTTTAGAGACAAAAAATTTTGGGAGGTTCCCGAGGGAGTAAATTGCATATTTCATTCGTCAGCCTAACACCATTTTCGGATGCTTTTGTAGTTGTGTGACCCAAAACTATCATCTTTATCCATCTATAATAACCAATGGTTTAAAAAACGGATCGGTGATTCGGATCGGGTTTTCAAAAAATCGATCCGGATCGGTGAATCGGCGATTAAGATCGAAAATCTGGTGAATCGGTCAGAATAAAGCTTTAAAAAAATCCGAAAAAATTATTAAAATTCATTATAAATATTGTTTTTTAGGAATTCAATAAGAAATGAGGGTACTCCATTAAGAATTTTCATGTTTTTGAATGAATATTCGAATATTGATATGTTCTTTCCCTGCATGAACCGCCATTCAGCATTTAATTTACATCACACAAAAGGATAAACATATAATTATCATGGAATAAGTATATCAACATACATGGACTACAATAAAGCATAAAATTAGTAACATATGATCTAAAAATAAAATGATAGACGACGTTATTGTTCTTCTTGATTACGCTGGTGCCATTGATTGAATTCGTTTAACAATTCATTGATTCGATCTAAAAACGAATCATCAATATTAGCAGGTGTCTGACTATTTCCAAATCCCTGAGTGTTAGTGTTTTGTTGTGTTCCCAATCTAAAATCCTCGAAGATTGTCCATCCTTCGTGCTCACCTGCATTGTCGTGCTCATCCCTACACTGTTGCTGTTGGGACTCGATATGTGAATAATATGGCTGGGATAGGGTGGCCTCTAAATCATCATCTCTCTTATTTTCTCTTTGAATAATAGGGATTAAAAAAAAAAAAAAAAAATTTCAAAAAAATCGATCATGGATTAAAAAAAAAAAACCACAAATTTTCAAAAAAATCGATCATGGATTAAAAAAAAAATTCACAAATTTTCAAAAAATTCTATCATGGATTACAAAAAAAAATTCGATCATGGATTAAAAAAAAAAATCATAAATTTTCAAAAAATTCTATCATGGATTACAAAAAAGAAATTCGATCATGGATTAAAAAAAAAAAATCACAAATTTTCTAAAAATTCAATCATGGATTACCAAAAATTCGATCATGGATTACATAAAATTCGATCATGGATTACATAAAATTCGATCATGGATTACAAAAAAAAAACAAACAAAAAAAAACAAAAAATTCAATCGTGGATTACAAAAAAAGAAAAAAACAATTCGATCATGGATTACAAAAAATTCAATCATGGATTACAAAAAACTCTATCATGGGTTACAAAAAAAGCAAAAAACAAAAAATTCGATCATAGATTACAAAAAAAAAAACAAACATTTCGATCATGGATTACAAAAAAAAAAAAAAACATTTCGATCATGTATTACAAAACATTCGATCATGGATTACAAAAAATTCTATCATGGGTTACAAAAAAAAAAAAAAAAAAACAAAAAATTAGATCATGGATTACAAGAAAAAAAAACAAACATTTCGATCATGGATTACAAAAAATTCGATCATGGATTACAAAAAATTCTATCATGGGTTACAAAAAAAAAAAAAAACAAAAAATTCGATCATGGATTACAAAAAAAAAAAACAATTCGATCATGGATTACAAAAAATTCTATCATGGGTTACAAAAAAAAAAAAAAACAAAAAATTCGATCATGGATTACAAAAAAAAAAAAACAATTCGATCATGGATTACAAAAAAATCGATCAAGTATTACAAAAAAATCTATTATGGATTACAAAAAAAAAAAAAAAAAAATTCCGTACGGGATTCGCCGATTCCGTACATCGAATCGTCAAGTCACTGTACAGAATCGTCCTGTTCTCTCTAGAACCGGACGATTTAAGTTTTTTTCGCCGATTCGATCCGTCCATGGCGATTTCGGAGTCGAATCGGATGAGTCCGGTTCGACTCGGCGTTTTTTTAAACACCGCTAATAACAAATCAAGTAACCGAAAAAGCTAAAGAACAGTTATCTTCAAATTTACCACAAGGTAAATCCTTACTTACGTGTGTCGCCTGTGGGACTAAGCATACAAATTTGTCCCGCAGAACCACCATCAACACCTTTTGTTTAATGTGTCGCGTTAATGTTGGGGAGGGAATAGCAATATGAGGTTCCCATTTCTCCCACTAATATTTTTTTTCAAAAATAAGGAGCCGTACGGGGACCTCTGATCGCCCTAAAATTGAGCTTTACTCCATCTAAGGGGTGGTCCGAGGTTCTTATCTTGGGACTGCTGTTTTTCCTAAAAAAATAGAGAAAGATGGTTTAAGGAAAAAACTAAAAATAAAAAAAAGTTAAATTCGGTTAGAGGATAACATCCATCATCAGATCAAGGGGTAATTTTGAAAAAAAATATAATGGGGTGACCGACCGTCATTATAATTTCCCGATATTAAAATGAGCATTTTTGTATTTTCCCTATTCTTTTAGGGTCAGTAAATAAATTACTCTAAAACTCTTCATGGAGACATAATGTCAATGGAATAACGGAACCATTTCGTGAAGATTGGGAAAAAAAAAAAATACAACGGAACCATTTCGTGAAGATTGGGAAAAAAAAAAATACCATTTCGTGAAGATTGGGAAAAAAAAAAATACAACGGAACCATTTCGTGAAGATTGGGAAAAAAAAAAAATACTAATATAAGATAGTTTCAAACTTTCAATATATATATATAAAAGATAGAAGAACAACACTAGTGGTGCTCCTTTCTCTCACACAGATGCCTCCCCCTCTCTCTCTCTCTCTGTCTCTCATATTTTGTTATTATCATATATGGTAGTACTCAGCGCATCCGCCGTCCATATGGCAACAGAGCCACATGACAGAAGAGACACCAAACAAAGAAACCTGAAAATCTAGGGCATAACATCTGGGAGCAAGAGACACACATTAAGCAGGAAAGCCAGAATAAGCAGGATCATTTCAATACCAAACAGACCCTTCATCACTCGCATGGATCTTCTAGACTCTGTCACAAAAATGTTAAGAATGATCGTTGCCGCCGCGACCATGAAACACAGGAAGTAAATCATGAGGAGGATTGCTGAGACGAAGGCATTTTCAGTTTCGAATTGAAGGAAAGTAGCTAGGCCCACAGAAGAGGCCAGGGTTATGGCTAAGAACCCTGAAGCCTTATATGCTGGCTTAGTATTTAAGAGAGCATCCATCAGTTTTTTAAAAACTGGTGGATCAGGTTGCTCATTTGCCGGAAAATGTACCATGCCACCGGGATATGGCTGTTTTTTGCAGGAATCCGGCAGCCATTTTCTGTTGGCAGTGAATGAGCAAGGCATGTTAAATGGTGATTTCCCCTTTGAAGCAGTGACTAATGACAAAAAGCCAAAACCTTTTATAGTAATTTGTTTGTTAAAAGAGCCGTGGGTATAAGACTAATTACACAAGTGGAGGAGACACTACGTCATAGCTGATGCCATCGACCCTCTCAAACGAAGGAACCGTGTGTGAGCTCTACGTGTGCGTGTGCATTTTCGAGTCTGAATGCGTTGGTATAGCGTGTGATGTTGTTTATACTTGAAAATGAGGGCAAAGAACTTGGTCCTCGGTTTGGTTTTGGGCATAAACTTGTCCAAAAGAATTGGTAGAAAAAAGGGTCCTGTCAAATTACATTTATGGAGAGAATCAGGCCATAAGACCTTCTCTCGTTAGGACCGCCGAAGAGCCAACTTCCCAACCTTAGAGCTCGAGAGGAATTTTGAAATATTTAATGAAAAGAGGGGGGTTTTATGAAGATATTTGAAACCATGGAAAATTATTAAATAGCATTAATGAAATCAAAAGAAGAAGGAAAATCCGGCCCCGGACCTAGTTCCCATAGTCATAGTCAGTTTAAAGTCAATAATTGTATGGCTAGTTTCGCTACTTTGGGTTTTTACAGGTCAAAGGTACGGTTGGAAGAGGGTCAGGGTCGGATTATGTGGACCGCTTTTGCTTTGGATTAAGTTTGATAATATTCCTAAGGTTTGAGATATAGGGATTGGCTTTGATTTAAGGGATTGGATAAGCTTGGATCTAGTCCGACAGAGCTTATGCAACAAAATTATCGGCCTTTGGCTCAAAGAGGAGCCCTCTATTTATAGACAAAACAATTCTACCATCATTGTTGGGCGTTTTTTATGCAATCTATTATGCCCCTCAAACTCTAGTGCTACTTGCAATGACTTCAGTGCCATTGGCAATGCCCAATCAACATTAATTACAGTCAGCATCACAAAATGCTCCAAAGTCATGTGATCCTGGCCTAGGTACAGCTCTGTGGGTGGGGTGTCAGAGGCCCGACAACATTGGCAATGTCGTTGGAGGAATTTAGAGTAACTTTCTGATACAAATTGCCATGTGTCGTCTTCTAGGCATTCTTCCATACAACTGACCGATCAGATTTCGGCACCATTTCGACTGTCATTGTGCCATTCTCAGTGTCGTCGATGTCAGTTGACCGTTGGATGCCATCGTACGATCCATAATTGATGTGACATTTCATTCGATGAATCCGAGAGTGGCACACCTTCCGTACTTACACTTGGCATGTCAATCCTTGCAGACACGTATTAGTCCATACTGATACGTGATAGGTCCGTGCATCCAACTTGTATCTATCTATGACTATCAAAGTCTTGACACTGCTGTCAATGCCGCTAGCGCCACTAGCAATGTTGTCCATTTTCTTCTTTCTCGTGTCGCTGAGTATGTCCAGAGTGCTGGGCAGTTTTCCTGTGTCGGCATTGGGTGCGGCACTGATGCCATTGGTAGTGGTGTTGGAACTTTCTACTTCTAGACTACTTCGAGTTTGGCATTTCTCAATTATGTTATGCCTTGCTTGTTCTTCAGGGGTAATCCTTCGTGCAATGGTCTTGGTTCTTGGAGGATGGTTTATGGCTAGGTCAGGAAGGGGTATGAATGGTTGAAGTTACGGGCTAGCTTAACAGGGGTATTTGGGTCTTCCATTGTTTCTTCGATTGGGATCAGGATCAAGATGTCTACTATTTCCCTTCTTTGTTGCTTGCGTCTCATGGTAGAAAAGAAGTAGACGCATGGGACACAGATTTGGGTGGTGAGGTATGCAACAACATTTGTCTCTCGGATGCCTGATAGGAATAGGCCCTATTGAGCATGTGGTCTATGAGACCAGGAGGTGAGCTAGCACATCGATTGGGGGTGATCACTATGCCCCTCCGTTATATCGGCTAAGGGGGTGATGTCAATATTCCAATAAAGTTTTGATGTTTTTGTGATGAGAGGAGATGGTTCAAATGAGGACGGAGAAATTCTAATCAATTGAGCAACGAGCAACTTCATGCCTCGGGCGTTTTTCTAGGCTTTTAAAGTTGAGAAATCTTAGGATTGGGGGTCTTTTCTGGCTTTGAGGGGTGTGGGTGTGTTGTGCTTTTTGCCATGGTATTTTACCTTTTGAACCCGGGTAACCTTTTGTGCACCCTGTTCATCATTTTTGGGATTGATTTGACTCATTTCTTTCTTAAAACGTTTTTGAAAGGATTTCGAAATCAGGGAGAGATTTTAGAAATAGATACTGGCACCGGTGCGGACTGGAGCAAAGCCTATATACATCACACAGTATATACTTTGACAATTATAAACACTTACGACCATGATGGATCACACTGTACTTTTTTTTGACACCTTTTCGATGGATCCTTACCTCAAATGGTGCAATAACTGCATGTTTTTCATGTTTTGTGATGCATACCACAGTAGCATTGCAATGTCTGGGAAACACATCCATAATCATGCTAATATCATCATCACTGGGGATGACTGGAAATGTATTCCAGGATACCTATACTTGATATTAATTTCATCTTGTGAGGGTTTCAACATGCTGACTTCATACATTTTCAACAAAAAGTTTAGAAAAGTTATTGCACCATTAACATAAACTCCATGAGTACAACTTCCATTCCAAACAGCCTTCCTGGACTCTTGAGTAAAACGCCTGTCAAAGTTGCAAAGCAATGGCACTTTGTCATCAGACATTGCTTGTATCCAAACCGTACATTCCAATGAATAATTAACTCAGTGCTTGAAAATTTCAAAATCGTGAAAGTTGACAGTCAAAAAATGCATTACAAAATGCACTATTTTTTAAAACTTGAAATCAATTTTTTTATCTTGTCCATGCATCTTGATATCAAGATGATCAATTTGATGATATTTGGATATCAAAATAATCTTGTTTAGTGAAATTTTTGAGTTAGGCTCGAATGTGATTGTTTAGAGCCTCGGCTCTATATAAAACTTTTCCCAAAAAAAAAACGGATGTTCTTTTCTGTTACTATTTGGAATTAACCGCTCCTTCAATAGTGTAAGATGATAGAATCCAATTAACCGTTCCTTCAATAATCCAACCCGCTCCTTCAATACTGTAAGAGGGGAGAATCCAATCCACTCACCAGTGTAGCGTTAGCAAGTAACTTACATTATTTCATAACACTGTAGCCTTCAATGTAAATACCTTATTCAAGACATAGAATATCAATCATACTGCGCATCACAGAAAAGCTCAGGATAAGTTAGTGATGAGTCATGATTCATAAACATCACAAACTAATACTGCAATTCAGTAACAACTATTACACATTGGCTTGCTACACTTTTAAATAAATGAATACTTTTCTTTTGTTGATCACCTAATGACCTCGAAGGAAGTAGAGGCATAGAGAAAGGGTATGAGAAGAGTCGATAGATAGGACTAAAATTACAAATCCCTATAGGGATCAAAAAATACATCCTCACATATCCAATGTTGTCTCTTCCTGGCTAGGGCCTGGTTGCCCTAAGTAGCTACCATCAACTTTTGGTCTCAGATGGTGGGGGTAATCATCTTCTACTCCATGCTCTAGAACGAGGATTTACTCTTAAGAACAGTCTCATTCCGATGTTGACGACGTCCTTCACTCTGTTGTTATGAAAGTAGGCAAACACTAGGGTATAATGGATGACCACAGTGGTTTCCTCTAATTAAGGATGGTCAATAATTTCCTGAGACCCAAGAAAAACATACATTTTGCTCCTTCCAACACCATACAGAGGGGAAAAAAAAAAAGTGTAACTAGTTTTCAATCCCTAAGTAGATCAACTGCTTTATTGCCATAGAAGTGGGTGGCACCCAACTGTATCTCAAAGAGCTCCAAAACGAAAGAGCAAATCCTAATCTTTTCATCCTTTATTTTTTTTTTGGATACGGATGCAAGCATTAATATACACACCAATGTTTTAAAAAGCGGACTGCCCAACTCCAAAATGGCTGCCTAGGCAGTCCAGAAGGCCTGGGCGAGCAGAAGGCCTGGGCACATCGCCCAGGCCTAGGTGGCTAAATTAGGCGGATATCCCTAGACGCTCGCCTAGGCGCCCGCCCAAGGGTAGAAATGTACCTCCTTGAGGGTATTTTTTTAAAACCTAAAACCCATTACAAGCTATTTTAGAAAGAGAAAACCCCAAAAAGAAAAAATTTCCACTAGGCAGCCCAAGTTCTGGTGCCTAGGCACTAGGCGGCCTGGACCCCCCGACCGCCTAGGTGCCGCCTAGCACTTTTTGAAGCACTGATACGCACGCATACATCCACATATATGTAAAATTTAAATCCAAAGCACACCAGTTCACTTTGAGAAACTTACAAAGGATCTAGTCTGCAAGAGTTATCGAGCACCACTTAGAATGAGAACTACAATGAATGCACATAATAAAGTTTAATGGGAGTTTCAATGTAAAATAGTAAAATAGTTTAAGAAGACAGAATTTCCAGCTCAACATCTATCTTGAAGAAGACTCGGCATCGAACGAATAGCCAAACCTATCTTTGTTGGAATATGCAATGGCCTCTACTTCCAATAAACGGCTCAGCTGTTTATCTTCCAAATGTTTCTGCATAGGATACCGATGGGATTAATCGCTTTGTAGGATCCAAAGGAACTAGGCTATTGGCTATAATTAGTTGAGCTTCCGTTCAAACAAATTAGAAATGAAAAAAGAAAAATAGGATATTAGACCTAAGGTGAATTTATCAACCCACATCAAACGGCATGGATGGTTATCTATACATCTCCACCCATATATATATATATGTGGAAAACTCTGAAAAAAACCTATAGGCGAAATTGAATAGTGTTTCGCCCCGCCACGGACATGCTATGTCCGTTGCGTTTTTGCCTTAAAAACAACTACAGATCTACAAGACCCATGCGGTTTCTCGTGTTTTTTTGCACAAAAAAATATTGCAAATTGCAGTACCTCAGCAGACATAGTAGGTCTGTTGCGGTCTTTTAATCCATGCCGTCCAAAAAAATCGGATGGCGCCGAGCCTATGGGCAAAAACACTAATCATTTTCGCCCATAGGAATTGCGTAGTGGCTTCCTATATATATATATATATATATATATATATATATATATATATATATATATATATATATATATATATATATATGGAAAAGATGAGATTAGCCCACTCGCTCATATGAACATATGAGCCCAACGGCCCAAATTGAATAAAGGCCGATTTGACGATCACGAACGTCCAATAGTGTTTGAATTTTAGTTTTTTTTTCTACAAATCCAAATCACTTCAAATTTTAAACATGTGTTCATCAAAAATAGGTGAATCTTTTAAAAATATCAAAAAACATATTTTACATGAAATAAATTGACCAAAATACCCTCGAAATGCTTCGAGGAGTATTTTGGTCATTTTGTTTTTTGCGAATAAATTTCTTTATCTTTTTATTAGGTGTGCCTTGATGAGAAGAACACACACCTCAAATTTCAAGTGATTTGGATATGTAGAAAAATAAATAAAATTCAAGCACTATCAAACATCCGTGATTGTCAAATCGGTCGAGATTCAATTTGGACCGTTGGGCTCATATGTTCATATGAGCTAGTGGTATATATATATATACATTCCTCATCTCCCAATCGTTCGATCTGAATGGATGGCTGAGATGTCCTAATAGTAATGTCACGCATAAACATTGTTTTATTTTAAATTTTTTTTCTATAAATGATATTGACACCAAATTTGGGGAATCCAATCCTCTCTTAAGCTCGCACCAGCAAAAATATTGAAAAGAAAATGTTCCTAATAAAATAAAATGACCAAAATACCCTTGAAAGTTTCAAGGCTATTTTGGTCATTTTAATTTTCAGAAATATTTTTCTAGGTCACCTTATTGAGACGATGACATGCACCAAATTTCATCTCCATAAGTTTTATAGAACAAAATTAAATTAAAATACTCTGAGACGTTAGATCTAGAACAAACGGTCAATGGCTCACTCATGACATTATGGCTGAAGTTATCCTAACCATCCATTTAGATCAGACGGTTGGGAGATGAGGGATGTAGATAATATATGTTTGGGTGGGGATGTATAGTAACCTTTCCCAATAGATAACAAGGACGAGATATTAGATGGTAGGGTTGCAAGGACATTCACATGCAATGAAACAATCTCCCTTTACAATTTTAGGCACATGGGAGAAAATTGGAAAAACGTAATGCACATGACCATTAAGTACACGAGTAGTTCAACATGTTCAGCTCAATATTGAACAAAGGCATCATAAAATGAGGATTTGGACATGACTTACCCAAAAAAAAATGAGGATTTGGACACGAAGAGATACTCTAGCCATGGAATAAATGGATCAGTTTTCTTATTTGTTGGAAAATGCCAATTTAGTAACCCCCTTGCAAGTTTTTATCAAGTAGTAACAATATGATTTAAGTCCTATACTTTCTACCATAGAGAGAGGCTGTATGGTACAAAAGACAAAAATCAACGGCGAAAGTGTCTGTAACAACTGTTTTCAGTGTCCATAGAATCATATTCTATTGTGGACCAGAGCTAGAGGTTGATTTGCTTCTTACCATGCCACAATATGTTTAAGTACCCAATAACAACTATTCATATCATTTATTTTCTCTCAGGAATATTATTAGATCATTTAGGAGTTGCTTCCTAAATTATCAATTCACTTCCAGTACAGTTTGCGAAGCTGAGACACAAGCAGTGCCTTGATTAGCTGGTTTGTTCAGTTAGATCGTAAATTGGCCAGATCATGACGTCAGTGACTCAAGGACATTGTACACAGATCCAGCCAAAAAATTAACTTGTAAAAGAAGAAACTGATTGCATTTATCTGATAAAATTCAAAAAGAGAACTTAAATTTGGAAACTTAGACCTGCAAACCCAATGCACAACAAATAAATTAGGATTAAAGTGTGTACATGCCTGGTTAGGTGTTGAGAATTGCAACACCACATCTCATGTTTGAATACAACCACATGACTATGAAAAAACAAAAATAACAACGATAACAAAAGCAATGGGTCGGTCAAGACTTATGATAACAAAGACATCATGATCAATGTTTCAGAAAACGCTTGGCAGCCGGCCTGGCGCCCAGCCCCAAGGCAGGCGCCATGAGGTGAAATAGTTTTGTATTGTCTTTTCTTATTAGAAATAATTTTACAAATCTATTCTCCATGGCATTTTCACGACATTGTACAAAGTAGTAGAAAATCAAAGGAACAAATTATCAACAATGGAACAATATTGATTACCACTACTTTTGACAAATTATTTAAGGCCAATATATATGATAACATAACCATGGGAGAGTCTACCATAGGTTATAAAATGATTGTATCTAGAAACATTTGAAACAGAAAGTTACGATTGCATGATGATGACAAAAAATTGCACAACATAAGAAATTTAGTATATGAACTGTAGATTTTTGGTGGACGTGATTTTTATTCATTATTAGAGGTTATCAACTAGTAGTATCTCTCTAATTACTAATATTCTATGGGAGTTATGTTAACATATTAAAAAAAACATTCTTAAGGGAGTTATTTCAAAATATAAAAAACTAAAACCTTGCAGTACTTAACCAGTATTTTCTATCAAAAATATAACAAAAAGACCCAAAAATGGCTTCGGGGCCTTTCTATTACACACAAAAGGGCCCAAGCCATGGGCACTGGGTGCCTGCCAGGCAGGCGCCCAAGGATGGCCGCCCAGGCCAAGGCATGCGCCGTAGTACACTTTGGGTGCCTAGGCACTTGGCAGACCCTTTTTTTAAACAATAATCATGATTAAGCATATAATGAAACGGTAATAGAGATTACCAAATAAACCTCTGGTTCTGGAATTCTCAACATGCATCCAAAAAACCAAAAGTCCATCACATAGAATAATAAAAATAATGAAAAGTAAATAAAACACGAATAAAGAGAACAAATCAAGAGAAAGAAAAACTAAACTATGACAATAAGTAAGAATACAAAGAATAAAGATGACAAAGAAATTTAACTGCAGAGAAAGACACAGAAAACTCAGGTTATTTTAAGTGTTTGGGAATCCCAGTGCACTAAATAAAAGTATGAACATATGATCTGATTTTAAATTATTTAAGGTAGTCGGATTAATTATGAATTAAAATACTAATGATATATTATGGAGATTTTCAGTACTAAAAGTAACATAAGCACATTTAGAATGAACTAGATGAAATTTTAGCAATATATTGTCACCTTTATGAGAAGAAGAGAGAAAGAATGAACTAAATGAATCCTAATTTAAAAGTTAATGATGGAGAATGGAAAACCTCATAAATCGCCGATCAGACATTGAAACAAGGGGATAGGAACACAAATTAAGTAGTTTGTAGCTTTAAGTTAGTGTATTGATATCTAATCTCTTATGCATCTTCTATTTTTTTGATACTAAGTTATGTTTCTCATGCATCTTCTATTAAGTTCCTTCAATGCATGCAAAAAGTAGCATTAGCACATTCAGCATGGAACTTGGTGAATCCCTATTCAGAAGTTCATAAAGGAGAAAGGGAACCATAGTTCAACTACCTTTCCCCGCCCCCACCCCCACCCCCCTCTTATAGGTAACAGTTAATGGGGCCAAGGTTCAAAAAGACAGCCGCCCAGGCTCCCAACCTTCTTATAAATTAAATTTTATATGTTTAAAAAGACAAAAAAAATGAAGTAATATTTTTAATTTTGCATTATAGAGTATAAACGAAACCAAAAAAAATCCAAACAGATAATAGAATATTTGATTTTACATTATAAATTATAAACATAGCAAAAAAATATAGATGAAAGTATATTATAAATAAATTTGCATCATACATGGAAATAAATTGAAACATGGACAAAAGTATATTATAAAATCTTGCATTAAAAGCTAGAAACAAGCCAGCCAAACATATCTGCACAAAAGGTTATAAAATTTTGATTTTGCACCATCAAGTAGAGAAATAGTCAAACATACCCAAAAATATGTTATAATCACAAAAATAGGAAGCAAACCCTTAAAAAAACCACCCAAGAAGTTTCATCATAAATGTCATGCCAAACTTCAAATATAAACACAAGAAAAGTAACTAATGAAACCTAACATAATATAATACTCATAAAAAATTTCCAAAAACACCCGGGTCGAATGCCTTTTGTGAAATTGAAACTTCGAGTTTGAAATCGATTTCCAAAAAAAAAAAAATTGATTCAAGCTTAAAAAAAATGTTTTTGGGAGGAACAATGTGTCTAAGTAGGGTTTCAAGGGGCCAAAATAACCCCCCCCCCCCCCCCTCCCTCCCCCTCCCCCTCCCCCTCCCAACCCATTTCCTAACTTTATAAAGGGATTGGCAAGGGCAATTTCCACCCTCACCACAAGGGCCTAGGGCGGGCGCTCGCGCAGGCAAGTCATCCGCCCTTGGATACCGCCACACCCAGAGCCGTATAGCCCCAGGGTGAGGCGGTGAGGCCTCCCAAATGGGGCATTATGTATACATCAAGTAGCACTGAAAAGAGTAGAGAAAAACAAAGCCCTATACATGGAAAAGAAAACAAAAAGGAGGTAGAGCTAGGGAACAGCAAATCAAGGAGATGATATCGAAGTTCATGGGAGAGGGGTCAAATGTACTTGCAAGGAAATCAATCATTCTTTCTCCTTAGCAAGGACATCTGCCATCCCATTGGCTTCCCTATAGATGTGCACAAACATGCAACCAATGGCTTCAGTCAGGGGAAAATCTCCTTCATAAGATTACCCAAATGCTATGGAAAGGGGCACTTTTCTCGATGACCGACATATGAAACTGAGAGAATTACCCTCCATGAGAAGAAGCAACATGAAAGAATCTTTTTACAGCCCCAACCCTGTCAAGACTCCTGACACCTCAGCATGAGTAGAGTCATAAGCCCCCAAAGGTCCTAAGAAGGACATCAAGGCATTCTCTGTGCTATCACCCTACCATAAAAGTTTGAGTTTAATGGTATAAGCCAAAGGGACCTATCTAGGGTGTGGCCTTGGTCTAGGCTTCACTCTTTGAGTAACACCATCCATTCAGCAATGAAGTCCTAAGCTCTTACGCCACAAAACATGGCCCTTGCAAGAGCCCATGAAATGATCACATGTCTTATCCTCTTGCAAAGGAGGGTATGGTGGGCCTTGTGCCAAGTAAAACCCTATCAATACCCTCCTTCCAGATACACAAGAGGATCACTAGAAGGCAAAATCTCCAGAGAGAGGACCTTTCCATATGCTGCATGGTCATCGAGGCACCACCCAGCACTAGTGAATAAACACAGGAAAAAACACCACGCCTCTCTAGTAAATGGGCAATGTATTAAGAGTTGGTCCACCATTTTCTCAGCTTCTCAACATAAGTAAAAATTTGTTGGTGAATTGGACGCTGCAGTGATTTAGATGGTCATAGGTGAGAGCTTTGTCCAAATGGCCAGTCCCCTAGAAGAGGTCGCTCTTGGAATCGGAAAGGACCAAATAACTCATGCAAGATGGACCACGTATTGTGTTCACGTGAAAAAGCATGAAAAGATCTCATCATGAATGTCCTAGGCATATCAGGGGGACAATTAATCCTGTCAAAGGCACCAACATCAAGAGAATAAAGACAGGCTACAAAGTGGCCAACAACTTGCACAAAATATCACACTCTACATCTTCCCCTAAAGGAAGGACAACGGACTCCCCTCACACCCTCCACCCCACACACTCAAAATAATCCGAACTAAGATACAAGGATCAGTGGCCAACCTAGCAAGAGTTGGGAATCATGATGGCAAAGAGGCCTCTACACACCAAAGGTTCGGCCAAAAGCCTACTCTCTCCCCATTTCCCTACTCAAATCTAAAACCCTCAAGATATAAGCGGCATGCACTACACAAATCTCTCCACACCCCAGATGCCCTACATGATCTAACCACAACTCATACTCCCCACCCATCCCTTACCTTGCCATACTTTCCCTGATACAACTCACCCCAAAAACATTCCCCTCAGTGGCACTCCTCCAAAGTCACTTGCCTAGAAGAGATCATTAGCTCAATTTGTCGCGCACAGGCTTTTGATGCAAATGCCTCCCACTTTGCCAAGTGGAATCTACTCTCCCCATTGTTTGCTTGCCAAGGAAAGCCCATTTGTAATCTCTCTAATCTGTTCGAGATGCTACATGGCATTTGAAATAGGAACATAAAATAAATCAGTATACTACTAAAGGTGGACTAATTAATGTTATTCTACCTGCAAAAGACAGGAAATGGGCCTTCCAAGGGGCCAGCCACTTCTCCACAGTGTTCCATCACTGGGTCCCAAAGGCTCTTCTTTGGTTTTTCATATACACAATGGAAACCTGGGATAACAGTCAGCTAGTAGAAATACTCTGCAGCTTAGGAGATTTGCCAAATACTTTAAAAATCTTTGAGGCACAGACACCCACGATGAAGCTCTCATGAAGATTGACCTTTTCATGTGTAAATTATCTAACATTGTCAAGGTCACATGGCAAAATACAATGGCATCATCGGCAAACTGGAGATGAGAGATCATGGGGGCTCTTGATGAGGCCCCAAAGCCACAGTGATCCCACTAAGGACATCCCCCACAGGAGTGCGTAATAAGCGAGACAATTGGTCCCCTTGAAGAAGTCCTTCTGAACTCCTAAAGAAGCCTTCAGATGTACCATTTATCAAAACAGAGAAAGATGATGTTGAGATACACTCCACAATCCATGCCCTCCATCTACACCCAAATCCCATCCAACCCATGAGATAATCAAGTGCCTTCCATTCTACTCTCTCATAAGCCTACTCAAGATTGATCTCCACCAACCCCCCTGGATGCTTCTTCTTATATCTTGAATCGCTACATGCATTAGCTATCAGAGCCCTAAGTTGAATCTGTCTCCCCTCACAAAAGCGTCTTGGGAGGGTGAAATAATCCTATGCTAGACACCCACCGCCCAAGTCTGGAAACTAAGACCTTAGCTATGATCTTGTATAAGCTCCCAACCTAACTGAACGATCTGAAGTCCGCTATATCCACAATGGTTACAAACTTTGGGATAAGGGTAATGAAGCTGGAACTCAAATTGTGACTGAGACTGCTTTTGAAAAGGAACTCGGTAAGGAAGGTCAGATCCCTTGTTAAGTCGCAAATTGCAAGCACATATCAAAACCAAGGAATTGGGACACACCTTAAGTAGCTAGGAGCTGTAAGCTATTGTATAAAATCTCCAATCTCTAACAACGTCTTTCACATATATTCAACAAAGCATCTGTAGGAAAATGACTTTTCACAACTAAGCATGGTAGGAAACTCAGAGTAACTTTTATTTCAAAGTTTCAGTAAATAAATTTGACCGGAAGAGCAAACTAGGCAATTATAATTTACTTGGAGTCTTATATCAAAAAAGGCTCTATCAAGCGGTCAGAGAATCACTAACTATAGGAACTTCATAATGGACCATCAAATACAAGAGAAACTGTTCCATTGTACTTGAATCTCATTGCATAGCTTTTGAGTCATTATACTTGGTTATATTACGATCAGGTTTGCTTGAAATAGTTCTCGACTCTATACCCATATGTTATTTGAAATGTTAATCACATGAAATGCCCCAAAGGCCAATACACATACAAGGCTTGGTGGATTTCAGAAAAATTTCTTAATGTCTCTAGACTCAATAGAAAAAAAAGATAAGAAAGCTATATATATCTAAAATCTGAAAGTAAAAATTTTATATTAATTTTATATAACTTGATCATATCATCTAAATCAATTTATTAATTTCAATTAAATTGACAATCTTTTTGAACTCAAATTGATAATACGGGTACCTCATATAAACTCCTGATGTATCTGTTTTGAGAAAATGAAGCCATAAAACATGTAGAATATACTGGCTCTGCACTATGTATGAGTCTTTACCGTCCAATCCCAATGATGGATGGTGAAGACAAACGGTTCCTTTACCACTGTCTGCTCAAAATGAGGAACAGTTGACCTCCACTGTCCGACATTGAAAATGATATATCAGATGCAGCAATATATCGTCTGGTCTGTTTTCTCGAATTTCAAAACTCATTAAGTTTGCAAGTTACCGATTTATTGCCAAAAAACTGTTTCATGACAACAACAAAGAAACCCCTATAAACCTCCAAATGCTGCAATCCCTTTTTTTCCAATTTTATTCAGCAGGTATTTCTTAATTCAATAAATTCGATTTTAATAGAATTACAGGCCTGCAGTAAAGTAAGAGTGGTGCTTTTGCAACACCGCATCACAAACTCTTCAATAAAATATCCAAAATTTTGGAAGCAAATTGAAAAAGCAAAAGAAGAATGTAGAATGCCATTCAAATTTCAGAGAAAATAAATGATAGTGGGATTCATTAAAGAGAAATATTCACTTTCTTTGATAGCTAAAGGATTTTTTTTCTCAATGAAGTCGGTAAAAGAAATTTCCACTGACCACTAAGCAAGCACGGTATTTACCCCACTCAGAAACACACTCCTCTTTATCCCACTGCCCTTTCAGATACTTCTCTGAGTACCACCTGCAAAACATACCACATAATTGAGCAGAAATGAAAGGGGAATATCTCTGTGCGAAATGGTCGAGGAAAGGGAAATGGAATTGGAATGAAGCCCAATATGAGAGAGACAGAGAACATTTTTATGAAAATAGAGGAGAAAGAAAGATATGATACAAATATCAAAATGAAGAAAATGCAAGAGAGACCTGTTGAAGCAATCGTGATAAGCAGCTCTGAGATGTGCGCAAGGTGAAGTGCTAACCCTAGGTTGTTGCTCTTTCCTGGATAACAACCCCATCAATGAAACCTAAAAATTCATGTGATCCTATGAACCCTAAAATTTTGCCCCTTTATTTCCTCTGCAACTCTCCGTGATCAGCTGCCCCAAAAAAACAAAACCAATTGATAATCAGACAGCCCATAGTAAGAGAGAATAAATAAATTTTAGACGCGTTTTCTACCGAGTCCATGTAGAAACGAGTCGACTCTTGAAAAACCATTTTTGAGATTGATTTTCGGACCCAATTTTCAAGGACACGTAATATCGAGAGATCATGAATACAAAAATAAATAAATTTTAAGAAATAAAAATAGTGAATTTATGAAAAAAAATATTTGAGCAATTAATTTAAATTGTATTTAGATGAACCACATATTTGCATCCATCTTTAAGATAGAGATGTGATCGAGCCCGTATCAAACAATTTTTTATAAACTTTTAATTTCTAATAGTTTAAACTTTAAAGTAATATGCAAGGTGTTCCCTAACGCATCGAAGCAAGGTGCACATCAAAAGAGTGATATGATTTTAGAAGACCTTCTAGTTGATTATGAGGTGTAAGGATCTGAAGAAAAAAGGAGTTTCAAGTCTTAAAAATGGTGATAGCAAGTTATGTAGACCATCTATTGTAATATGTTGGTGTGTATCTTTTTTAAAGTTCAAAATTTTTTAAAGGATTGTGTACTATGAGAACATTGCCTTTGTTACAACAATGTCACAATTGCTATTAACTATTAGATATCAAATTGGATGGCTTGGAGAGTATCACAAAATTTAAGTAAATCTAGTCAATGACACACTCATAACTACCCAATTTGAAATTTGACGTGCAAGAAGTCAAAAATAATTGTGGCCTTCTTGTATTAAAAATAAATGGTCTCGAAAAAAATCGTAGTTATGGCATTAGAAAACCTTCAAATCAATTATCTTGATATTGACCAATATGGTCATGAAGAAAAATTAGCATTTTAAACCCTAAAAATAATATATATTATAACACATTAACTGCACCATCCATTTTCAATTGTTTATAAATCCGCAAGATCTGGACCATTTTGTGAGCTACAAATGTCATAATCGATGGTGGAAATTGATTTTAAAGTTATCATACACCTTTCCTACGCCCAAATTGTTTTTGAACGAGTTTTGAGATAAGGATTTTCTTTTCTCATGGGGCCTAGGCCTTACAAAAATTGCATCCAAAATTTCAATGTGCTTCAATGGTACAAGGACCGTGCTTTACATAAACCGTACTAACTTATACTATACAAGTAAGGCACACCTTTAAATTTTGCCGAAAGAGTAATTTCATTTTCGAAAACCTTACAACAACTTGAAGTTGCATGTTCAACCCAAATTATAAAATTTAAAACTTCAAAAAAGATGTAGGTCTAGCATATCTATAAAATACTTGAAAATCTTAAAAATACATCGTCCATTTAACTTTTACAAGATGCACCATTTTTAGTAATTAAAATTCTTTTTATTCTTTATATTCGTGCATCTTTAGATGAAGACCATCGGAAGGTTTCTCAACTTTGAAACAATCTTTGTACAAGATTTTTGATGTCCACCATAGTTCTCGTGGGTTCCGTCCTCGTTGTATCAACCCTCATTCTAGGATCCGACGTTTATTATACTCTTTCCACTTTTTCATATCTAACTACTGACTTAGTGGACCCGAATGATTCATCCTATTTTATCATGTTTCAATGAATTATTCCTCTTTTGAATTTGAAACAATAAGTAATTTACACTTGCCCTATGGATGGAAGTATTACTTGACCTTAGTTTGGGCAAAACCACCCGTTGGGTGGTTTAAGCTTAACTTTGATGGCAGTATTTATAGGGATATGCGTATCTCAAGTTACGAGGGTTTGCTTAGGGATTTTATGGCCATACCACAAACGGATATATGACTGTGGAATTAATGAGGCCTAATTTTGGGCCTTGAGGATGGGGGTTTCGAGATTTAATCCTACACAACATAAAGTTATTATTGAAGGAGATTTAGCTAATGTGATCAAGTGGTGTATTCAGTTGGACCTTACTCCTTAGAGATTGAGCTGCATTATAGATCAGATCGTCATTTTTCTACGTGGGAGACAAATCAGCTTTGCTTATGTTCGCCATGGCTTCAATTCAGATGCTGATCTTTTGCAAAGCAAGCGACACGGCTTACTTCTTTCTTTGTGACCTATTTTCTCTTTTTTGTGGTCATTTTATTTTCGTTTTCTTTGTATTTGTATTTGTAACTCCACATTATCTCATTTGTCTTTAGTTTAAAAAAAAAACATTATCGAGGGATTGTATACTATGAGGCTACTTGTTTTTATTATAGGGAGGTCGCAATTACTTATAGCCATTAAATGTCAAAATGGATGACTTAGGGTATCAATTTTTTTTTTGAAATTTGAGTCTAGTCAATGACACACTGATAACCGTCTGATTTGAAATCCAATAGATAAAAATAATTATGATATCTTTGTACTAAAAATAAATGATATCTTTCAATACTTTCTCTATTATTGATTTGAAATTTATAAATCTACTTAAGAATCTTCATATGATTATTTTCAAAAAAAAAAAACAGTTTTCAACTTGATATCCAAGTAGAAAAATGCAATGGCCTCTCTTCAAGTTTAAGATATTATTTTTCAGGAAATTTACATTTTTTTTCTTTCAAAAATAGGCGTTAGGTTGAAATGGTCACATCCAAATATTTAATATTAATAATACTCTTACATTAGGTTTTACCCGTGGGACTGAATAAACAGTATGCTCCCTAGGAAGGACAAAATCTTTTGATCTCTCTTAGATAGTAAGCATCTCTCATTTTGTGAAAGGTAGACACGGTTTTGCATATGTTTATTCTATGGATAAGGACGATCTTAATTCTGTGGATAATGACAATCTTTTTTATTTTGGAAAAAAGAAATGTGAAGATGGAACCTAGTGCCCCCAGTGGGATGGCAACGTACCCAAATAAAATTTATGGGATCGAGACCTGGACCTAGATCCGATGAACCCAGACCCAGACCTAACCGGACCCAACCCAAAACTAAAAAAATAAATATTTAAATATATGCATATATTATAACTAAATTATATGTTAAATATTATTTAAATATTACTATTCAGGTCAGATTTGGGTTGGGTCTACATACACCCGGACCCGGACCCGGACTCGGACCCAAATAGTATTTGGGTCCAAGATTTGAACTTGAACCCGATCCAATCCTCCGATCCCAGGTCGGTTCGGGGTCCAGTGCCACCCCTACCCCCACCACCTCTCTCTCTCACACACAATTTAGTAGCAAGTAACGACCTATAAAGGAAAATCACTTCCCAAACATTTGCTCTTTGGTTTTAAACATGCAATCAAGAACAATAGATGCATAATTTCTCTCCTGTGTGACCATAGCGATCTAGGCAATGGTTTAAAGAGTGAAAAACACCATTTGTAAAACTAAGTTGCTTGATGCTATGTTTTGAACAAAATACTCAACCCTCAACCTTCTTGGCATCTATGAATTTAGTTACAATTTTCCCTAAGATCCATGACCAAGTGGCACCTAATTAGTTGAGTGCAAAGTAATGAGGTTAAGTCACATAACAATTGCCATATAGGAAACAACGAAGTTGCAAAATGCATTATAGCCCATCTACAGTTTGGCTTATACCATTAGTGTGAAAGAGCTCCATCATGTGAATGAAGGTTTATTCTACGACATGAATTGGAGCCAACAATTTGAATTCCATGGTACATCATTATTTTGGATTTAAAGTCCAATGTATAGTTAGTGAATCAGGAAATAACATTACATTGGTAAATTAAAGAGCTGATTTTGTTCTGAAAATTTGGAGGCAAAACGTTCGGGTAAATATAGGGATTGCCAAAAATTAAGTAATTAAAGAAATTGTGAATGTTTTAGATTTGACTCAAAAAAGGGTGAGAGAATCTTTTATTTATATATATATATATATATATATATATATATATATATATATATATATATATATATATATATATATATATATATATATATATATATATATATATATGAGATAATCTAAACTTTCACAACTTTTCAAAATACAAAGGTTCAAGATAGAGAGAGGTGTGAATGGTAGATTTATTAATTTTGTAGTCTATTTTTTAAAAAACATTACTTTTGTGAGGCAATTTTGCAAATATTACTACGGGGCAAAAAGAACTTTTGTCATCTCCATAAGGCGTAAAGTTGAAATGTTAACTAAAAGACAAGAGCACTCTACAAATAAAGTTCAATGACACTAACTTCCAAAGTACCATTGTATTTTTGTGAAAATTTTAAATTTGTCATTACTTAATGGTAAAGTTACCTATTTAAATAATTTTTTAATAAAAAGTAATGATTGTTTTGATAAATACGCCCATCACAACTTCTTCTAACTTGAACCTTTATATTTTGAGAAGTTGTTAACCGTAGACAAACCCTATATATATATATATATATATATATATATATATATATATATATATATATATATATATATATATATATATATATATATATAGACATAATAAGTTTAATGATTCCTTATTAGGCATGGTAGAATCTAGTTTATGTAATGGTCCAGTATACTTTAATTGCTTCCCAAATTATTCTATATCATTAAAAGATCCAAATATCCTTAAGGTATTAACCCTAAACCTGAAAACCCAAGGGTTCGATATGAACCCAGGATCTCAGAATTTAGCCATAATATATAGAATATATTACAAAGTTATGACCACATTATGCCCTAATGTTTTACAACATGATACAAGAGGAAAAACAATACTTTTCCAAACCAATATTGAAAAATCTAATACTATTATACCAAAAACCATAGAATGGTCAGAAATTACTCTACCAGAATCATGGTCAATCTACAATGAAAATCATCAGTACCAAGCCCCAAGAATAAATAGTATTCCAGAAAGAATATTAGAAAATCCTAATGGTAAAATAGAAATCCAATTTACCAACAATAGAAGAAATAACAGTAAAGATGATTCTGAAATAAAATCATCTACAAAACCTATAATAGAATTACCAAGAAGTTCTACCTCTTCAATAAATCCAAACTTAGAAAGTCTATATAGAACAAGAGAAAATATTATCATCCCACAATATAGGTCCATACAAAAATCTGAACCAGAAGTAACTGACTCAGAAATGGATTTTCAAATCTTAACTCTTACAGAAGAAAAAAGACTCAGCAAACAATTTATAGAACATGATTACTTATCTGAAGAAAATAAGAAAATAAGAACTTGGTATAAAAAACATTTTCAACCTAGATTAGTAGAATTATTTCATATAAAATACAATAAGGCACGAAAAAGAGAACGATATAACAAAAGATTTTTTGTCTGGTTAAAAGAAATATGTAGAGAAAGAAAAATGCATATTCCTAATTTTGAAATAAATACAATACAAAGTCAATATGCTTCGTATGAAACAACTAACGGAAATACAATGACAAGTATTCACCCTCCTGAAAAAAGCATTATTATAAAAGGATCAAAACCAGAATTAAAATTAGAAACAAAGGCTACACCATATAAAATGACCACAAGAGAAATAATACATAAAGCTGAATTAATTCCACATGTAATAGAACAAAATAACTATACAAATTTATATATGCAATCTTTAGGAAGACAAGCATCCAGAATTGAAAATATGTTAAGACCTGTACCTATAAAAGAAACCACAAATGTTTTATTTAAACCACCTCCATCACTTGATAAAGAAAATTTTAATTTTGGAGAAGATAATAAAACCCTAATGGATCAATTAATATCAAAATTATCTAAATTAGAAATTAAAGAGAAAACTTTAAAAATTCAGGACAAAGAAAAAGAAAAAATTTCTACAGAAATCCCTGAATCATCTACATTAACCTTACAAGTAGAGACACCCATAATTGCTAACACAATAGAAAATAAGAAAGAAGCCTTTACGGAAAATAGTCATGAACAAGATAATAATAATATTCAAAGAATAGTATATGGAAAATCATGGAACAGCTAGGCCCTATCATCATAGACCTACCCCTGTTGATATACAATTCGAAGAAGATTTGGTAGCCCAGAATATTTCCTATTCAGGAAGATCAATAGTAAATTGGAATATAGATGGATTATCTGAACAACAAATATTAGACATTATGAAACATATGACCATGTATGCCTCTGCGTGCAAAATGGTAGGCAACCATGATCAAGAGGTCGCCAAAGCCATTGTTTGTGGTTTCACAGGATGGCTTCGAGGTTGGTGGGATTTCCACTTACCTGAAAATACAAAACAACAAATTTTGAATAATACTCGCCAATGGACTGTTAAAAATGAAAATAATCAAGACGTCCTATATTCCGAAAATGATGCTGTTAATACTCTCATTTATACCATCACACTTCATTTTATGGGGAGTACAGCCTTACTTGAAGCCCGATCTGAAGGTTTGTTATCTAATTTAAGATGTCCACCCCTATCCCATTATAAATGGTACAAAGATGTTTTCTTTTCCAGACTATTAAGCAGAGAAGATAGCCAGCAGGATCATTGGAAAGAAAAATTTATTATTGGATTACCATATTTATTTGCAGAAAAGGTAAAAACTAGATTAAAAAATAAAAATGGAGGAATAATACCATATTCTGTTTATACATTAGGAGAATTATTTGCAAAAATATGTGCAGAAGGATTAGCCCTATGTACTGACATGAAATTAAAGAAACAATTAGATAAACAAAAAATGACTGGTAAAAAAGAATTAGGAGACTTCTGTGAACAATTCGGATATCATATAGAAAAATATAGAGATAAATTTCATAAAAAGAAAAGATATAAGACAGAAAGACAAGAAAAGAAATCTTATAAAAAACACAAGAAAGATAAATTCATAAAAAGATTCTCTCCAAAATACAAATACCATAAGGGTAAAAGGAAATTACCTGTATGTTATAAATGCGGAAAAGTTGGCCATTATAAAAGCCAATATAAAATAAAAAAGAAAATAGATACTATAATCTTAGAAGAATCTATTAGAAATAAACTATATGATATAATACAAATATATGATGATGATTCTTCTGAATCTTCCACTGATACTACAATGGTAGGACAAATAGAAGATGAAGATTATTTCATGTCCTCAACAGAACAATCTGGATCTGAACAGAATATAGAAGAATGTTCCTGTAATATGCTATCCAAAGAAGATACATTAATATTAGACCTTATAGAAAAAATAAATGATCTAGAAGAAAAGAGAGAAATTATTACCCAATTTATCACATTAACAAAAGCAAAAAATAAACCAATGCCATTACTCAAACCACCAGAGGATTACAATTTTGCTGAAATACTCAAACGAATTAATAAAAAAGATATACTTCAAAGAGAACCCACAATATCTGAATTAAAAAAAGAAGTAAATGAAATAAAAACAGAAATAGGACAATTAAAAACTAGAATCAAAATATTAGAATTACAGAATGACATATCAGGAGCTGTAACTGATACAGACGAGATCGAATTCGATCAACTAACATATCCTAGTGATAAAGAACCAGAAACCTTCAGAACCAAAGAAGTTGAAGAAAATATATCGGTAAACTTAGTAAATAAAATTATTTCTCAAAAATGGTTTATATTAGTAAAAATTGTCATCGAAGAGGAATATAATTTTCAAACATTAGCTTTAGTAGATTCAGGTGCAGATTTAAATTGTATTAATGAAGGTTTAGTTCCATCAAAATATTTTGATAAAACTACTCAAATACTTAATACTGCTGATGGTAGTAGATTATTTATTAAATACAAATTATCAAATGCCATGGTATGTAATAATGGACACTGTTTTTCGACACCTTTTACTATGGTAAAAAACTTAAGTCAGGCAGTCATACTTGGAATTCCATTCCTAACCTTACTATATCCCATAACAATTAATAATACAGGAATAGAAACATTTAGAGTAGGACAAACAATTAAGTTTGAATTTTTAGAAAAACCAAAACTTAAAGAAATCAATAGAGTCAAAGACAAAATGGATAATAAAGAAAAGTTTCTATGTTCCTTTAAAATAGAAATAAAATATAAACAAATAGAAGAAGACTTAGAAAACCCTGAGATAATAACAAAAATTAATAATCTTAGGACTCATATAGAAACAAAAATTTGTAGTAACCTTCCTAATGCCTTTTGAACACGAAAGAAACATATAGTAGGATTACCTTATGAAAAGGGGTTTGATGAATCAAAAATTCCTACCAAGGCTAGACCAGTACAAATGAATACAACCTTATTAGAATTTTGTAAAAAAGAAATTGATGAATTACAAAGCAAAAATCTAATAAGAATAAGTGTATCTCCTTGGAGCTGTGCTGCTTTTTATGTCAATAAAAATGCGGAAAAAGAAAGAGGCGTACCAAGATTAGTAATAAATTATAAACCTTTAAATAAAGTTTTACAATGGATTAGGTATCCAATACCGAATAAAAAATACTTATTAGATAGACTTGCTACTGCTACAATCTTTTCTAAATTTGATTTAAAATCTGGTTATTGGCAAATACAAGTAAAAGAAGAAAATAAATATAAAACTGCATTCAATGTTCCATTTGGACAATAAGAATGGAACGTAATGCCATTCGGATTAAAAAATGCTCCATCAGATTTCAAAAAGTAATGAACGAAGTATTTAACCCATATTATAAATTTATGATAGTATATATTGATGATGTTTTAGTCTTCTCAAATACTATAGAACAACATTTTAAACATATTCATACATTTGTACAAGTAATCAAACATGCAGGATTAGTAGTATCTGCTAAAAAGATAAATCTTTTCCAAACAAAAATAAGATTTTTAGGCCATCATATTCATTATGGTACAATTATACCAATCGAAAGATCTATTCAATTTGCTGATAAATTTCCTGATATTATTTTAAACAAAACCGAATTACAAAGATTTTTAGGATGTTTAAATTATATAGTAGACTTTTATGAAAAATTGGCTATAGATGCTAAACCATTATACGAACGGCTTAAAAAGAATCATCCTAAATGGACAGAGGAACATACTCAAACTATAAAGAAAATAAAAATTAAAGCTAAAGAATTACCTTGTTTAAATCTAGCTAATCCTAATGCTTTCAAAATAATAGAATGTGATGCTTCTGAATTAGGATTAGGAGGTATTTTAAAACAAAGAATAAACTCTAATGAACAACTAGTCCACTATACTCCGAAAGCTTGGAATTCTACTCAACAAAATTATTCTACCGTGAAAAAAGAAATACTTTCCATAGTTCATTGTGTTACTAAATTTCAAAGTAATATACTTAATACACATTTTCTTATTAGAACAGATTGCAAGGCCGCCACTGATATTCTTACTAAGGATGTGCAAAACCTTGTCTCTAAGCAAATCTTTGCTCGATGGCAGGCAATATTATCATCCTTTGATTTTTCTATCGAACACTTAAAAGGTACTACTAACCATCTTCCTGATTTTCTTACTCGTGAATTTTTGCAGGGAGGGCAACACTGATCATTTTGATCCACCAGCTTTATCTTTTCCACTAACTTTGTTTTATGCAAAAATGAATAAAAATAATAATACTTCTACTTCTGAGCAAAGGGGAAAAGCCCCTATGGAAGCCTCACTAGATATCATTTCAGTAAATATTACCCGGTCCCCCCCAATAAGAATAGAACCTGCTTTATCACCCAATAATAGTCCTATTTCCTATTCTCCAAATATCAATTAGCCAACTTATTCAAGCCAACCTTCAGCTTCTCCTCCAACTCTAGTTTTCCAAACCTCTACACCAAAGAAACCAACTTTATCCAGCAAAACTCCATATCTTGAAACATATTTTGTTGCTGATGCAATCATAGAATCCAGACATGTGAATGACAACCCAAATAGTGTTGCTAAGTATTACTTATGCAATAATCTTTGTCCATCTGTAGGTACCAAAACAAGAGAATGGTACGAAATGATTCTGTTAGAAACAGAGTCTATTTCCTTGGTACATTATAATCAAAAGAATTCAAAAATAGTAGCATATTCAAAATTACAAAAAAGGAAAGTATTATCTTTTGAAGATTGGGGATCAAACCCTTCAAAAGCCAAGAGAATATATTCCCCAGATTTCCCAAATAAATACTACAGACATGCTGATTACATAGATGCTTGGCATAAGATACTGACACTTCAAAACCCATATAATTCTCACACTTGGTTCTTACAGTTTAAAATGCCTATAAATGCTCCATTTCCAAATTGGTTTCGTAACTGGTTTGCAACATGGGGATCTTTAACCCAAATACTTCCTGAACCTCTGCAACTCTCTCAAAACCGTTTTATTGACTTCAATGGGAGTGATCCCAATATAGATTACCACTTATATTTTATTGCTATGTATCAAGTACCATGGATCGTTAAATGGAATTTTGTGATATCCCCAAATAATACAAATAATTTTGAATATATGTCATGTTTAAGCAAACAAATTGCCATAAAATGGTGGGACGTCTTTGTCTACCATAATATTGAACCAGACAATATACAGCTCAAAAGAATCCCATTAGCATATGGCTCTCATTCATACTCCAACCCAAATAGTCTAGCAGAATATATTATCATAATGAAAAAGCAAAGCTGATGTGACCCAAAGCAAAGCTGATGTGACCCAAAGCAAAGCTGATGTGACCAAAAGCAAAGCTGATGTGACCCAAAGCAAAGTTGATGTGATTTAAAGCAAAGCTAATGTGACCTAAAGCAAAAGCAAAATAGAAGTGACCCAGATATGACCCAAATAAAGATGCTCGAGCCACCGACAAAGCCACTTGTCATCAGAAAAAATTCCACCTGTCTCCACAATTACTCAAAAGATGCTCCAACCATCTCATCAACCGGTCTTTTACAACTAAAGCAAGATTCCCGAAGATAAGGATGAATGATCCTCTACAACCAGGACCAACCACGTGGCACCCACCTACATCTCTTACTTCTCTATAAATAGGGGAGGAAGAGAAACATTCGGAATAACCCCTCCTCTCAGAGAACAGCCTCGCTTCTCATCTCTTCCCATTTCTCTTCTCTTTTAAACCATCTATGTGTGACTGTAACGTCAAAGCCTTACCAGATTATTATCTAGACGAGTGGAAACTATTATGCAGTTACTGTATCTGCACTCTGTAAGTTTTATGAGTCGCTTTGATTTTTAGCTGATAAGTTTGAGTCTGTAACAGTTTGTTATTTTTAGTTTGAGTCTGTAACAGTTTGTTATTTTCAAGTTTACTTCAGTCTGTAACAAGTTTGCTTCAGTTTGCTTCACGTTTGTAATAGTTTACAGTTGTTATGATAATACGTGTTGTATGTAGCATAAAGATATATCAAACTACTTATAATACATGGGTTACTATTGATATTACTCCTGTATCTCTCATTATTATCATAGTATTAAGTCTCTATTTCGGTTATCTAAGACTAATAGTATGGAATCTTTATTAAATTTATGAAGTCTCTATTTGGTTAGAATTAGTGATAGATCTTAGAATTAGTGGTAGATCTTGGATAGAATTATCTTATGGAAGATACTACAAAACACCTATAAGCGAAAATGAACAGTGATTTCGTTTATCCTCATCACTGTCCAAAGTTCATCGCATGGTCACGATTGTTTGGTAGTGTTGCATTTTTCACTTTTTTTTCTACTAAATGGAATAATCTGAAATTTGGAGCGTGTATACATCTTAGTGAGGGGCACTTAATAAAAATATAAAAAAATAATTCAAAAAAAAATATTTGATCAAAATACCTCGAAACTTTTAGGGGGTATTTTGGTCAATTATTTTCATGTAAAATATTTTTTTGATATTTTTCGTAGATTCGTCTATTTTTGATAAACACACGTTACAAATTTTAGGTAAATGAAACACTGCACCTATAGGCGAAAATGAACAGTGATTTCGCCTATTTTCATCACCATCCAAAGTTCATCGCATGGTCACGATTGTCCGGTAGTGTTTCACTTTTCACTTTTTTTTTACAAAATGGAATAATCTGAAATTTGGAGCGTGCGTACATCTTAGTGAGGGGCACTTAATAAAAATATAAAAAAAATAATTGAAAAAAAAATATTTGATCAAATTACCCTCAAAACTTTTTCGGGGTATTTTGGTCAATTATTTTCATGTAAAATATTTTTTTGATATTTTTCATAGATTCATCTATTTTTTATGAATACACATTACAAATTTCAAGTCATTCTGATTTGTAGAAAAAAATGAAAAATGAAACACTATCAGACAATCGTGACCATACGATGAACTTTGGACGGTGATGAGGGTAGGCGAAATCATTGTTCTTTTTCGACTATAGACATTGGGAAGACTTTTCCATATATATATATATATATATATATATATATATATATATCAATGATTTAATGCAACCGTTGTATAGTAATATGATGCAACAATCTTAAAAAACCATCTTATGGCCATTTGTTTGATCCAAATTTTGAAATATACACTATTTTCATTCTAATGAACAATCACAAAAAAAAGAAAAAATTGAAAATACAACCTAGAAAGTATTTTTTAGCCCAATTAACATAGGGCGTTTATTTTGGTGAGATGCTTGAATCTAGGCCTTCAAAAGATTTTTTCATTTCCAATTTTTTTGGATGGCTTTATTATAATGAGATGAACAATGTTAAAAAAAATAATAATGATTTTGAGTTTATAAAGGTTAAGATTTTGAAATTTACAAAATGAATGGTCTAGATTCGTTTTTGAGGGGGACTCATTTTGACCATATCTAGGGTTCAAATTGAACTTTTTTTTAGGAGAATTGATTATTGAGATGAAGAGAGTGTGTGTGCAAAATTTGAGGTCATACAAATACGACAAACATGGTTTTTTAGAAGTGTTGTTGCATTATATTATGATACAATCATTGCATTAGAGCATTGCTTATATATATATATATATATATAGGAAAAAGTTTGCAGCCTTAAAATATGGAACTACGGATGCACCTCAAAATTCCATTGAAAAACTATCTAATTGAGCATCTTGACATTGAGATATATGATTATGAAATAGAAAAAGATTGTGAGTCTCAGAAATAGTGCACCTTATAATACATAATCTTGACCATTCATTTTCAAAAATTTCATATGTTTATAGATCTACTTGATTTTAACTATTTTTTAAGTTTAAAATACAAAAATATATTTTGAGATAATCCTATGAATATTTTACATCAAAAGTGCATGTTATGATCAAATTTGAAGGCACGTCTGAATTGGATTGTTTAAGGTTGCAACCTTATAGAAACCATATATATATATATATATATATATATATGGAAAAGTCTTCCCAACGGCTATAGGCGAAAATGAACAGTGATTTCACCTAACTTCATCACCGTCCAAAGTTCATCACACGGTCACAATTGTCCGATAATATTTTATTTTTATTTTGTTTCTACAAATTGAAATGATTTGAAATTTGGCATGTGGATGCATCTTAATAAGGTGCACCTAATAAAAATATAAAAACAAATTCACAAAAAACAATTTTACCAAAATACCCCAAAAACATTTTAGGGGTATTTTGGTTAATTTGTTTCATGTAAAATATATTTTTTATATTTTTCGTAGGTTTGACTATTTTGTTTTAACACACGCTCCAAATTTTAGATCATTCTAATTTATAGAATAAAAAAAAAAAATGAAACACTACCAGACAATCGTGACCGTGCGATGAACTTTGGACGGTGACGAGGGTAGGCAAAATGACTGTTCATTTTTGCCTATAGTAGTAGGGAATAGTGATTTAAATGAATAGTAATTTCGCCTACCCTCATCACCGTCCAAACTTCATCGTGGTCATAGTTGTCTAATAGTGTTTCAATTTTCATTTTTTTCTACAAATCTAAATTTAGAGTGTATGTACATCTTAGTGAGGCGCACTTAATAATAATATGAAAAAAATAATTCACAAAATTTAAATTGATCAAAATACCCTCGAAAATATACAGGGGTATTTTGGTCAATTTATATTTTTTGAATTATTTTTTTCATATTTTTATTAGGTGCGTCTCACTAAGATGTACACACGCTCCAAATTTCAGATCATTTCGATTAATAAAAAAATAATGAAAATTGAAACACTACCAGATAACTTTGACCGTGCGATGAAATTTGGATGGTGATGAGGGTAGGCGAAATCACTGTTCATTTTTACCTATAGGCGTTTTGCAGTATCTTATATATATATATATATATATATATATATATATATACACCAGTGATTTCATACAATGGTTGCATAGTGATATAATACAATAATCTTCAAGAACTATGTTAGGGCCATTTGTTTGATCCAAAATTTGAAATATACATTATTTTCATTCTAAGGAACAATCACAAAAAATAATAATAATTAAAAATAGACCTTAAAAAGTATTTTTTTAGCTCAATTAACATAGGCAGTCCATGTTGATAAGATGGTTAGATCTAGGCTTTAGAGGGATTTTTTCTTTTCCAATTTTTTTATATGGCTTTATTATCATTAGATAAACAATATTAAAAAAAGGAAAAAGTGATTTTAAGTTTGTAAAGGTTAAGATATTGAAATTCACCAAATGAATGGTCTAGATTCGTTTTTGGAGGGGACTCATTTTGACTATATCTAGAGTTCAAATTCAACTTTTTTTTTTTAGGGATTGATTATTGAGATGAAGAGAGTATGTGTGCAAAATTTTGGGTCATACAAATACCACAAACATGGGTTTCTAGAAGTGTAGTTGCATTATATTATGATACAACCGTTTCATGAGATCACTGCCCATATATATATATATATATATATATATATATATGGAATAAATAAAATTAAAATTTACAATTATTGTGAAGATATAACAAAGTTCTAAAACAATATTTTCATGGTATGAATTGGTAGCGTTTAGAGTCTTAGTTGACGTTGTTTTTGGCTTAAATTTTCATCAAATGCAGCAACGTATAGTATGCTTACTCTATTGTTAAGATTAAGACACAACGCATATCATTATTTCATTGGGTGCATATCTGCAGAGAAAGAAACAAAAAGCTTACTTGTACCAAAACTACACGATCGCAATCCTTAAATACTCAAACACCACCCCAGATTCCCAATCACCTAAATATTTAATTGTAACTAAATCACCCTCTTCCCCTCTTTGAAATGATGCTCTTGTTTAAAGTAAAGAATATTTTCCATTGGATTACTCTTGTTTTGATTTTATACATTTTTTTGGGAAAATATTGTTGTTTTGAAAGAAATTTTTTATTGGAATACGTTGGTAATTACTTTTTCTGTACTATACGTTTTTAGGGGGAGTTACATTTTTCTAGGACTTTTGTGAACTTTTTTAGGGAATTTTAGGTTAAATAAATATTTTTCATTAAATTTCACTCTAGTAAGCTTATTCGATCAAATTTTAAAGATTCCAAACAATGAAAAAAAGGGAATTTCAAGCAAGTTCGAATCATGAGGACATTAAGGAAAGGAAGAACTTCTCCAACATGTTTTTTTTTTTCTTTTTCTTTTTTTAAGAATAGAAAAAATGTTTATTTGTATAAGTTTCATTAAAAAATGATTTTTTAGAGATCTTTTGAAAAACTTAAAGTTATTGATTTATGGCCCCGATTTCCATACGGCCAAGCCAATACGGGCCTCTTAATAAATCTATTTTTGAGATGGATTTTAAGACTTAATTTCTAAGGACATGTAATCTTTAACATGGATATCATGGATATAAAGAAGTAAATAAATTTAAAAAATTAAAAATGATAATTCTAGTAAGAAAACATTTGGACCGTTAGTTTCTATTGTTTTTAGATAGAACACCTACTTGCATCCATCTTTAAGATGGATGATTTACACCTTTTGGACCGCATATATAGAAATCAGGTCCAGCCCGCATGAAACATTTTTTTTTTTAAATTTATTCCAAAAGAATCTAAGATTTTTAGAAAAAAACAAATCCTCTTGTAATAAGTGAATTGCCAAATGTGGTACATAAAAGTGTGAAGATTGAATGTTCGATGACCAACAATGGAGGTGTGATCTATCTTATATGGGAGACGACCTATTGGGTTGTAACAGTCGCTAACGCATTTGGATTCTACCCCTTTGTAGTGTTACAAAAATGTTACACCTTTTGGATTTTACAAGTCAGTTGTAAAAGGAAATCAAGCACTCCATAATAAAAATATCAACTACTTTTTTATCACCAAGGGAAAATTGAATAGAAAGTAGACTGCGGCTCACTCGTTCCTGAACAAAGTGGTAATAAACCTTGATATGTTTTATTCTGCCATGCATCACTGGTTTTGTTGCATGATAAGTTTCCCTAAGACTATTACAAAATAAGATATGTGGAGATCATGGAGAAACTCCACTGTTAGAAAGTAAATATTGTATCCAAGTTACTTCAATAGTTGCTTAGGCAATGGAGCAATATTCTGTCTTTGAACTCGAACTTGATATTATGCATTGTTTTTTGGGAAAAGTTTATATAGAGCCAAAACAATCAAATTTGAGCCTACCTCAAAAAATTCATTAGAAGAGGTTGTTTTGATGCTCAAATATCTTCAAATTGATCATCTCGACGTCAAGGTGCATAGACATGAGACAAAAATGGAATGCAAGTTTTGAAAATAGTGTATTTTGTAACGCATTTTTGGACCGTCAATTTTCAATATTTTCAAGATATCATAGATATCTAGATCTACACTATTTTTGAAGCTTTGAACTTCATAAATAGATATGAAAATATATTTTAAAGCTATCACAGAGATTTCCAATGTTGAAACCAAATTTCTTGACGCTCTTTGGAGGTAGGCTCTAATTTGATTGTTTAGAGCCTAGTCTCTATGCAAATTGCACCCTTGTTTTTTGGGCACCCATGACATTAGATTTGGGCCATGGAAGACACAGAGACCCATGGTCAATCTTGTATCACCCAGACAATCGCCATTTGAGAAAGCAAAAAATGCAAGAGCAGCAGACCGAGTATTTTTAAGTCCTATACCGAGAGTCCCTTTTAACTATGTGTCTCTGCAACAAGATCTGCAGTAGTGTGAGCATGCATAAATTGACATGCTTGTTAACAACATAAGAATTATTAGAGCAAGTCATTCTAACATATTGAAAAGCACCAACAATGGAGCAATTGTCATAATCATAAGGAAGTCGAGTACTATTTTGTATAGATATCTTGGAAGTTGAGTACTATTTTGTAGAGATAGCTTAGAGCTAGCAACAAGGACTCAAGATGGACATGGTTTTTTGAAGCAGAGCAGCCATATAGTTGGTCTAGATGAAGGTATCCGTATTTGGATGAATTTTCATGCCTAGAAAATGTGGAGATCACTCAAAAGTTTTATGTCAAACTGAGTATGGAGAGAATGAATGAGACCATCAACAGTACTTACGACAAACAGAATTACAGCGATGTTATCTGCACGTAACAATAAGATCGACATACGCTGAAGTTCTTGCCGGATGAGGAAAAGTATGTGAAAGCCAAGCTTAAGGAGATAAAAGCTGAATCGTTGAAACTAGGCTTGTGAAACTTGTTTTAATCCATGAAGTGTTTTATGGAGAAGACAAACGCAATCAAGACGTATTGGGTCCCTAAACCTCCGAGGCAGGCACACGTAACTTCCTCAGTAAGTGTGTTGTGAAGAAAAGTGTTCTTGATGTCAAGCTGCTTAATTATTAAGTTAGAGAGAAAGGAAAGCTAAATACAGATCTGATTGTGCAAGGTCTGACATCAAGCCTAAATGCCTCAACAAAATCAATGTTGTATTTTTGTGTAAATCTTTTGGCCTCAAGAGAAGCTTTATATCCTTTAATGGACCCATGGGAATTTCATTGGACTTTAAAAACCCATTTACAATTTGAACTATTTTGTGGGTGGGTGTGGAGGTACTAACAACTAGGTCTGTCTCTAATAATGATGTGTATTCATCTACCGTTGCGTTAGATCAATTTAGATCCTTTGCAACCACTTTACAAAATGAAGGCTCTAGAATTGAGTTGAGATAACAAGCAAAGTAGAACAGCATAACAAGTAGAGAGCAAAGTTATCAGTTTTTATCTCATCTTGACTTTTGTTGCCATATGATGGTGGGAAAATGTAGTAGGTGGTTGCGGTGCAATGCTTGTCGTTGGGGACTGGTTATAATTGTGAAGAGTCTCAGGTTTCTCTGAAGAGACTCAGTGTCCGTTAATTGATACGAATGTACAGACTTGTCTTTTATAGATAAATTACAGATGACAATAATAGAAACTAAATCATAGACACCCAGACTTACTATATGGTACCTACCTTTCCTATATATACTAACTACATATACACCTTTCATATTAACCAGATAGACAATCTATACTTCCTTTCACACTCCCCTCAAACTCAAGTTGCTATGAGAGAGAGCAACTGGAGCTTGAACACTAAGTTGCGGAAACGAGTAGATGGATCTTCAGGTGCATACTCAGATTACTTGATCAACAAGCACAAAAATCAGTAGCGGACAGTGGCTGATCAACATGCCTCAAAAACAAAACGCAAGAACAGAGAGGCAAATCGGAGTTCAGCGATGAACAAAAACTTCAGATCTTCACCAGACATAGAAAAACAGTCGCGACAACTGAGAAAACAAAATGGCACTTGGAAGGGCCAGCAGAACTCGAAGTGGATCGAAGACAGGTTCAACAACTCACAGATCAAAACAAACATGATCAAGTAACAGATCAACAAACTCGATCATACAGATAAGAACCGACAATGTGAAGATAAATTCAGAAAACCTTCTTTTTTTTCTTTCGTTTTTTGTGAGGGATGTTTTCAGGTCGAATTTCAGAGGGTCAATGACAGTTAGATCAGCGTAGCTGGGTAAGATTTAGACAGATCTGGTCCCTAAGATCAAGATCTAGAGGTAAAAATAGGCAGAGGGGCGGTTTTTCAGATTGGGCAGACTGGCCATTTTCAAAGGCCATTTTTCAGAGGTAGGTTTCAGGTCAAATTTTGGAGGGATTTTTCAAAGGGTGTTACTTAAAGGTCGTTTGATTTCAGAGGGAAGGCAGTGATGTCAGATATTATGATTTTTCAGAAGCTATTTTCAAATGGCTGTTTTCATATGACGGAAAGGTAAATATTTCATATCCAAAGATTTTCATGGTATTTTTCAGTTTTTTTTTTTTTTTTTCCAGAGTGGTTTACTGACATATTTGGCTGAGACTGGGCAAATGTGTTGATTTTTCAAAGGTAAAAAAGTTGTTCTTCAGAAGGGCAAAAAACAATTTTTATGTTTTATTTATTTATTTTTGGGTTTAGATATATTTGTGTTAAGCTCTCTTGTTTTGTGAAAACGTAGGGCTCAAGTCGGTTGATGAATTGACAAAGAAAGAAAACTGTGGATTGATGGATTATTGGAAGGGCGGTTAGATGGTGAGTCGAAAGCACGGCTTAACAGTAAGGGCCGATTGGCAGAGAGTCGAAAACACGACTCAATTGCTGTTTTGCAAAGAGTCGAAATACGACTCAGTTGCTGTTTTGCAAAGAGTCAAAATACGATTCAGTTGCTGTTTTGCAAAGAGTTGAAATACGACTCAACATAAGGGCTCAGATTAAAGAGTCGACACACGACTCAACATAAGTTGCACCGATTGGGTGAGCAACAAACTCGTTTTGAAAATCGGCGACAACGCTTTAAGGATGAAGATGGACATAGCGAAGAGAATCTGACTCTTGTACCATGTGAAGAGTCTCATGTTTCTCTAAAGAGACTTAGTATCCATTAATTGATATGAATGTACATACTTGTCTTTTATAGACAAATTACAAATGAAAATAATAGAAATAAATCACAGTTTTCTATATTATACCCAAACTTACCATAAATACAAGATATTGTATCTACCCTTCTTAAATATACAGATATTATGAAGAGTCTTAGGTTTTTAGACTCGGCGTCCATTAAACATATGAATATATAGACTTGTCTTTTATAAATAAATTACAGATGATAAAATATAAAAATAAAGCATAATTTCCTATACTATACCCAAACTTACCATAAATGCAAGATATTACATTTACCATTCCTAAATATGCCTTCTATATTAACTAGATACGCAATATATGCTTTCCTTTCACAATAATAAGAGTCAATACAATTAGAGGGAGAACTATTCTAGTGTGAAGATGATTGTAAGTTAGGCACTGGTGGGCAAAAGGAAGCGTTGGACACAGACTTTGTAGCAGTGAACGTAAGACCTAAGAGTCGATCATGTGTTGTGGCAGTAGTACACATTTATAATGCTTTTGAAGGGGGCAAGTTAGAAGTTTAGACTGATTGAGAACATTCTTGATTTGTATCTTCAAGATGAACCAAATGAGAGGTATAGATGCCTATCAAAGGTCCATATTCGTGGAAAAAGAAAACCAGTTTCACTTAACATTCCAGAGTAATTTGTGGTCGAGGCAATGATTTCCCTTACGATTTCTGTCATATCCCAAGAAGACACAAGGGTTTGTCTTGGGAACTAACATTCCAGAGGAATTATCTACTAGCAGGTAGAGCCAAAATACATGTATAACAGGTAGAGCCAAAATATATAGAAAGTTATAATCTAGCTCCTTATTGATTAAAACTTCAAATATAAACTTTTGATTTAAATGCAAGATGGTTCTTATTGATTAAGGCGTCAAATATAAACTTTTGATGGTCAAACGGTTGATGAGGTAGACAACTGTACAAGAATGCTTTTATACCCATAACATTTTCGACATTCAAGCTTGTTCAAGCATAGCAATTCTTGTTTCAATAACGTAGCAATGATTTCTTTCTACAGTGCCATTTTGTTTGCGTACGTGTGGGAATGAAAATCACTAAAAAAAAATGTATCAGACTCATGTAGTAAATTCATAAATGTGGTTCCAAAAACAAAATATTTTCTACCATCATTTTGAAAGGAAATAGTATATAAAGAGACCATTTACTTCTAATATAAGGAAGTCACAATCTCTCTGGTCAGTCAGATTTCAAATCTGGTGGTTGTAAGTATTTCATTGAATAGATTCAAGCTTCAAAAAAAAAAAAATTTCTAGAATTATGATCTCCTTATAACAAAGATAAATGATTTCATAATATATAACCCTTTAAATGATTCAAAACACTTAATTAATTCAGACTTTTGTATTGGAGAAAATAACCAATTAAATTATAAAGACTCATCCATAATTAACCTGAATATATACATCCATTTTTTATAATATCCCCACACCCAAAAAAACCCAAAACAAAAACTAAATGCAAAAGTTCAAGTGGTACACTTCAGATCCAACTAGATGAATTAAAAGGCAATTTATCATTTTTCCAGCCAAACGGTAGGAGCAAAATCTAGAGACTCTCCTATTGCCAGATAATTTCAATTTTATTTTTATTTAGATACCCTAAAACCTTATAGTTAGGATGACCTAACTCATTATGTCATTTATCAATACTTCTATGTTCACTTTATATGAGAAATTATTATTTTTAATCTTATACTATAGAAGTGTTTTTCAATATTTTTAAATTATTTTGATGCAGTATTATAATAATATATTATAATTAACAAATATACAAATATCCAGATAGGAAAACACTGTCTCAGTATTAACTTATTTTTACAAAATAATAAAAGTACATTATGCACCACTCTTATTTCTTTTAACAATTAAAATAACACTATTTTTAAAGATTTATAGTGATTGTTTGAAAAAAAAAATTGCAACGACTTGCCGATTCTGCTGATGCTCCAATCTGATATGCCGATTCACCGATCCAACATGGTTTTTGGGGTGGGCGATCCAGGTCGCTGATCCGTTTTTTAAAACCTTGGTTTCACCTCATTCTAATATGCTTTTAAGATGTTTTATACAGTCTCTTTATTAAACCCCTCTTGATAAATGCAGTCTCTCATGGCATATCAGTTTGTATCCAAATTTCTCTAATATTGTGTGGCGAAGACATACAATGGCCTTGATATCATAAGTCCCATTGGTTGGTCTCATATGGAGATGATTTGATAACCTCTGAATGAGTCCAGACATTAAGGTATATATGGTGACCGGTTGTCAGGGCTTTCAAGGCATATTGGGCCCTGGATGGCAAGTCTTGATTGTATTACACCTTTTGTATGAGAACAATTGTTTAAGCATCCATCTTAATGTAGTCCATATAAAAACAACTGTAACTAACGGTCCAAATGTTTTCTTAATATAAATATTATATCTAGTTTTCAAAAATTATTTATTTTTTCATATTCATGATCTCCATGTTAAAAATTATATATACTCTAAAAATTGGGATCAAATTATATTTAAAAAATATATTTATTGCCAAGCCCGTATTTCTACATACGCATTCTAACCACATGCTAATGCCGTCCTTTATATGATATATGGACTATATTTCATAGATATATCTTGAAATCATATTTATAGGCTTTTCATAGTATCCATCCATCCGTCAGGCCTGTATGTGCTTGACGGCTATTTGATCTTGCTTCAATTTTTGCCTTGGGATTAATCCTAACCTTTAATTGTACATCTTGAATTATGGGTCCAAGCAAATTGAAATGTGCTATAAAAAACTAACAGTACGTGATTGAATCATGTAACATAAATCAGTACTTGAAGATGCTACCATAACCTGAATCAATCTTGATCCTCTTTTTCCTTTTATGAGAGGAAATCAATAACTAGTTTGGAATGCATAGCCTTCTGCAAGCTTCAATTCTTCACGTCGAGCTTTTGATTCCAACCTTATTGATCCATATCAATTAACTTCCATGTTATCGAGTTTCTATGCATTTTAAAGCTAGAATTTAGTGACCGAATCTCATCCATCTCTTATGTAAAAACTTCTCTCAAAATCGTTTCAAGTTGATGGAGAACACTAATATTGGGAATCCATGTTTCCCAAAATCTCAGAGGACAAGCTTTGGCTTAGCCATGGTTGAACTAAGAAGATCATGAAAGTTAAAAGGTGAATTTTAGTGCACTAGACTTCATTATAGAGTCTCACTGATCGAAAAGAAACCAGAAAAATTGTGGAATGGAAAAAGAAAGGCATGATAAGCAAGCACGTAGAGATATCACAACAAAACCGAGGGAATGTACTCAACTGAATTCAAAATCTCACCCAAATAACAAATTCTTGCAAGGAAAGATGGCTACTAAGCAAGAGAGTAGTTACAGCACCCTCCAATTTCTTTGCATGTTTTTCTTTCACAACCAATTTTTATGAAATTCGAAACCATGTTGGAAAATTTCCTGTAACTTTTTTCTTTTTGGGCCCAAACTGCCACGAAAATAGTGAGAACACAACTCAAAGGACCAAGCTTGTATGTATAGCAACATAGAAAGTAATCCAGAGAATAAAATCTATTTGTACAACAGAACTTATCCCTAAAAATGATAACCCAAATCTTTAGTTTTCAGAAGTTAGAAAAAAACGGTCTCTCTATTCTAGAAGAAATGACAAGGATTCAATTAAGCACCATATATTTTCTACAGAGTGTACCGTAGTTGAATGGACTATGGAATATCATACTCCAAGGTTAACCCATTGTTGGTTACTACTCATGGATGGCTAATATTAAAATGAAATGGTGCCCACAAGGAGAATACACCAAGGTAGAGTTAACATCAAACTATTTGTTAGTGGGAGAGAATGGTGGACTTAGTCTTGTACCATATATCATGGTACATTTGACTATGTTATCTTTTCTTTAGTCCCACCACATTCAAAACCAGAAGCTATAAATTACAAATAGAAATGATCAAATGGAAGTAGCATATTTTTTAAAAAGAAAAGGGTTGCAAGAAAATCCATGGTACCTGTTGTTTCATATATATCCATAGATACACATCCACACAAATATAAGCTGTACATATATGATAAAATCCATCAAAAGTGGTTGTCACCTTCACAAAGTTCCTGAGTAAGGATAGAGCCTCGACATTTGAGACTGCTCTTTTATGAGGATCCACGTAATAGGCTTATGTGACTCTTTGACCACAATCCATGTATTCCTTTAAGAAAAGATGTTCAGAGACTTTAGATGTGCTTGTTCGTGTGTATGTGAGAGAGAGAGAGAGAGAGAGAGAGAGAGAAAGAAAGAGAGAGATGGGAAGCAAAGTGTTGGCATCTACAACATTTAATAGTGTCACCAATATAATATAATACATTACTGTTATACAATAGTATTCTCTCTTTCTTCTTAATTTTAATGTAGGATTACTCTCTATATTTCTTTAGTGCAATGTGTAATTGTTTTCAAGAAGTTCTCTATATGTGGTATCAGAGCTCTCCATGCCCAAAAATCACAAAATACAAAAGAGAAAAACTTGCATAGGAAATACATGGTCAATGGGATTGTGGTATTTACTACAGAGAGAGAGAGAGAGAGAGAGAGAGAGAGAGAGAGAGAGAGAGAGAGAGAGAGAGAGAGAGAGAGAGAGAGAGAGAGAGAGAGAGAGAGAGAGAGAGATCTGTGTACAGCAGATGTGGATATATGGAGAGTTAACACCTTTGATAGAGGAATCATTAAGATTGTGTGGTTCATAATTTAAGACGACAAAATATAAAATCACAGTGAACATCGTGACATGGTTCAAAACATAGCAACACTCCTCCAAGACCTGTCTTCCTTCAATTGAAATCAGCAAATTAAATTGTAATTGTCTAAAACTAGCAGTGACAAAAAATGACAAAATCATTGTCATATGTCAACTTCAATCAAAGACATACATGCCCACGAGCCATTCAGCTATGCTACCTCATATGAGTTGAAATCATATAATTAGTTTGGTTTTTGTAGCCCTCTTCAAGAGCTGTAATTTACTAAGCCCGTCCTTTGACCCCCATCTCATGCATCTATAGCAACTAATTCTGATCTTCCTGAGCTTCTTTGCATTCACAAGAAAGAACCTGACAAGTCCAATTTCGTCCACCTCTCCTCATATGAGTTGAAATCAATAATTAGTTTGGTTTTTGTAGCCGTCTTCAAGAGCTGTAATTCACTAAGCCTGTCCGTTGGCCCCCATCTCATGCATCTATAGCAACTAATTCTGATCTTCCTGAGCTTCTTGGCATTCACAAGAAAGAACCTGACAAGCCCAATTTCGTCCACCTCTCCTGCAAAACTTTTAATCACTACCTGTAGGATTCCATGTTTCCCAAAGTCTCTTGGAACTAGCTTTTGCATGGCATTGCTTGAACTAAGAAAATCATGAAGACTTTAAGATAAGTTTTTTTTAATATTATGAGATTTAACATAAAATTTTACTCATCTAAAGTAAACTACAAAAGATGAAATAGGAAGAAGAAAAGACAAGATAAGCATGCATCTAGAGAAAAAAGACCAAAACTGAACTAATATACTCAAATGAATTCGAGTCAAAATACTCACCTGAATAACAATATCTTGTAAGGAAAGAGAACTACTAAGCAAAATAGCAATTACAGCAGCCTCCAAATCCTTTGCCATATTTGCTTGCACATTCAACTTCTTCAAATTTGGAAACCATGTAGGAAAATTTGCAATAATTACCTTATAGGCCAAAGACTGTAACCAAAAGGAAAGGTGAGAGCAGAGCTCACAGAACCAAAATTGCATGTGTTTCATCGTAGACAAGCAATTAAGAAATACAATCTTCTTATGCAACATAACTCATCCATAAACTTCAAAAGACAGAATGATTTTCAGAAGTTCAAGTTCTGTAAACTAAGCAAGATCCAATTAATTTCCAACATATTTCGATGTAAAGTATACCATATACCAATAGACTATGATTTATGAAAGTCCAGGACTCCATCCACACACGTATGGTTCGAGATAAACTACAGGCACATACGTACATTCATCCAGGTACTATTAACCTCCAACCATCCGTTAGTAGGGATAAATGGTGGATATGGCCTTTGGAGCAACGTATACCACACGCCAGTGGACTATGGTTTGTTTTCTTTACTTTTAATATTGCATATGTAGGCCCAGACTAAAAATTAAAATATGAAATGTCAAAATGAAGTAATATATGTTGTGAAAATGGGTTATAAAATTAATAATAGACTCCCCAAACGATACCTAACAATTCATCCATATGCATCTACAATATGCACAACTTGTAAAAATATAAGTCATTCCATTAAAGGTTGAATTTTACCTTCACAAAATTTGCAAGGATAGAGTTTCCACATTAACCAGGTGGTGTAGAACCCTACCATAGTTTTTCTTTTTTGACACAGTATCCATCACTTCAGTGTCTTGCGTAATTGAGCAATTCAACAACCTTGGAACATTTAATACAGGGCCATAATAAAATACTCCACCAATTAAATCATGAGACAACAAATTTGGAGCATCAATATCTACTGATCCAAAGCTTACAAGGCAGTTATCTACTGTCAAGTTACGAAGCATGTTAGATTCCTTAATCTTTATTACCTCCAAATCCCTACAATACCTTAAGGTCAAGTTTTGAAGAACCCCACATTTGGAGATCAAATTTGTAAGTTGCTTGTCTTGTATATAAACTCCCTGCAGAATAAGAGTTGTAAGATAACTAAATCCTTTGTATACCTTTGGGAGCCCCACAGTGCAATTTCGCAAAGTCAATGTCCTCATGGATTTGCGACTAAAGAAACAACAGCCAGCTTATAGCAAGGCCCTTCATATGCCATAAACTCCCAACGAAATTGAGATCAACTTCTTGGGCCCCACTTCTTGAGAGAAAAGCAATCCACTCATGAACATGGGATTTGAACCTATGAGGGTAGAACAATAGCTTAAATCTTTGAATATGACCGCTGTGATGTTCTAAGAAGTGGTTGATACTCTCCACCATTTGTGCTCTCTTTCCAATCATCGTCTTCCCTTACTTTCTCTTTCCTGATTGCTTCTTGAAGGGAAAGAGGTCTTCATTGAAATCAAGGTCAATGACAAAAGTCCACATGTCTTTCCATCTTTCCTCACTGCATCTTTCATAGGCAAATGGCTTATTATGCAACCAAGAATGCTGTCAGAAAGCTTGCTAATTTGATCAGAGCAGTCCATTTCCATAAACAATCCTTTCTTATTCTTCAATAAAGTTGCATTCAGAGTATGATGCTTCTTTTTCTTCATGTCTGAAGTCTGAACTACACAATTTGACCACTCAAAACATGCCATCACATATTATCAAAGAATAAAACATATATTAATAACTCTGTATCCCATAATAAATCAGTGAAAATTACCCAAGTATCAAGAACATATTTTACGTTGTTAAATAATGAAATTCGAGTACAACAGAAGAAAAGTTGGTTTACAATAACAAGGTCCACCAAGTAACAAACCTATGAAAATCATTCATGCATACTTGGGGAAAATTCTTTAATCCGTTCACATTGGTGCTAGAAGAAACCAATAGAGTTTAAACAAAAAAGAACAATGACCAAGAATGACCACACTCATAGCATAATAAAATTATCTATAACAGAGCAGTACAACATAAGAAGGGCATAGAGACGTTACAGTCATTTCTAAATGTGCTAAAGAGGAAAGTGAAGGTGGGTAGGAGCAACATTGTGGCCATAACATCAATGACAATTCAAAGTAGTTTGATTATGTTAAAACTAGGTACATCTGGATGCTAATGTGGAACTAAAGGTATGAACTAAAATCAGGCATGGTTCATTATAAGCTGACAAGGAAAATTCATTGCTTTTTGTCATGTGAGAGCCTTTTGAGATAAACATGAATGACATGGATTCTGTTCCAAGGGGAATGCTGGTAGAAAAGCAGTAAGAGTAGCAACCCAAGATGTACAAATATATAACAAAAAGAAAAGCAGCAACATTAGAGATATCGTATCCTAGAGAGTGAATATTTCGTTTTTATAGATCGGTAATCCTAGAGGTGATTGAATTATAATCTTAAATTTATGACAATATTATAAAACATAGTTATGCAGATTTCGAATGTGTAGTACCACCATGTTAAGATAATTTAATTTCAGGAAAAACATTCTTCGATCATTTAAGTTTCCAAATGTGCCTTGGTACATGGCTAGGGATTGACAATTCTAATTCCAAATTAATGCTTGAATATAATCTTTTCTTTTCATTGTTGAGTAAATATAATTGCTATTGTTTCAAAAAAAAAAAATCATATGTTCTGATGTTCTCAATGTCAAAAAAAGCAATCTAAGTTATATTCACACAATGATTATCGCATCCATCAAAATGAAAAATTCTTCATGACCTTTCAAGTGAGTATCAATGATTCGGTACAAGACCTAATTGTCCCCCTATTTGTACAAATAGTTGTTTCCTCTGTTTTCATTTTATGATAATTGTTTAAGTATGGCTCACATCGAGTCTGCATGAGGGTGTTCATGGACTCAATTCTTGGAGTTTGCCCCAAAAGGAAACCACTCCAACCTACCCTTTTCATTTTTTCCTCCTATTCCTAGAGGTAGGTGGTACTCCTTGTTTATCATTTATTACCGGTGCTTACAAACTCGTCAAGTCCACTCAGACTTGGCTCCTCGCCGGGACTAGGGTACAATTCGGGTTGATTGAAAAAGAAAATCATAAAAATATATTAACTTGCAGAATTAATGTATAAATATTTTATATGTAATTTGGATATTTTTAACAATTATTTGTGAGTTTTTTCTCATCCTATGCTCTAGTTTTATATTTTCCTCATTTATTAGATTTTTCAAAAATTCCTAACTGTACATCAATTTTTTCTAAATCCAACATTTTATATTTTTTTTCAGCACTTTTTGGACTTTTATTGTTGTTTTGGGTTTATTTTGAATTTTTACTATTTTCCTCTATTCCTAACAAATTTTTGTTTTTTAGTATTACTTCTTTTTTTTTGAATTTTTGGCTCTGTACATGGACTCAGCGAAGTAACACTGCTCGGCTAGAGTCGAGTGCAAGGTCTGAATCGAGTTTCCAAACATTGCTCATCACTATTTTAAGTGTAAAATAAACATGCTGATTTTGCTGAGATCGGATCCTTTTACTGAAAACAGCCTTTAAAATGAAGAATCTAGGTGAATTAAACTATTTCATGGATATAGATAATAGAGATTATCAATCAATAAACAGTTGGCTTATATCTCCTCTGCCAGGCTATCTCATGGGAATTGCTCCATCCATGTCCATTCAATCATTGTTTTACCCATTGTAAGGTCGCTCTATAATATTGCATTGTATTTATATTGGCATTGTATTAATATGAATTGCACCTATAATTTGCATTGCATTAATATGCATTCTATTTTTGTAAATTTGCAGTGTATTTATATAACCTTATGCATGAAATAAGCTTATTTCTTTCCATTCTTAAAAAAGGGGTGTATGGTTTTCTCTTCCACATGCTTCAAGAGTGCTCAAAACTTCCAATGTATGTTTTAATTAACAAATTATATATTGGGCTTTCCATAAATATCAAAAAAATTTATGCAAAAGCCAAACCCCAAATCATTCAAGTTGAAAATAAGTATCCTATAACTACTGCAAAACTCAACTAATCTTTGCATGTTGATAAGAAGTCTGTATGAAGAATAGGGGTGTGCTATTTTTAAAAAATAAAAAATTGAAGAATAAGTGTATATCTCCAATACTTGAATATGTCTGGTTATTGCTTCTGTTTCACTTCAGGTAATGTCAAGTATATTGATGAAGACTGAAGAGTAAGTAAATTTTAGTGAGAAAAAGCAGTATCACTAAATCAAACCAGCAAAAATGTGTGTGTGTGAGAGAGAGAGTATGGCCAATATTATGCAGAAAGGAATCCCTTGGTTAGAGTGAAATACCATATATTAAACAGCATACGCAAAGGCAAAAAAAAGAGTGAAATACCATATATTAAACAGCATACGCAAAGGCAAAAAAAAAAAGGAAGGAAGAAAAAAAAAACAGAAGAGAGACAGAGGGAGAGAGAGAAATTCCATAAAGCAAATTGGAAGGACTTGACCATACCTAAACTTGATGACAGAGAAACCCACAAGGAGAGCTCGGCTTTGGTGTTTATCGCAATTCCACCGAAATATATCGGCAATGGATATTTGAATTTCAAATTTTAGCTCAATTTTGGATAAAAAGAAACGGCTATATTTTGATGGTAGGAAACATATCACTTAAATGCATGAATAATTTGACCAAATCAATGGTCAAATCATCCAAGTTAATTTAAATAAATTTCTATGAGTCCATGTAGAAATGAGTCACCTCTTAAAAATATATGTTTGAGATGGATTTTTGGACCTAATTTTAAAAAAATATAATATCTAAAATGGAGATCATGAATGGAAATAAATAAATAAATTTTAAAATTAAAAATAATAACTATATTAAGAAAACTTTGAACCCTTAATTTCAATTGTGTTTAGATGGACCACTTATTTGCATCCATCTTTAAGATGTATGTTTTAAATCTTGAGGACCGCAAATGTAGAAAAACAAATTTTTTTAATTTAGTATTAAAATGATTATTTTATCTCTTCAATTTTTTTAAAAAATACCCAAATTACCCCTTTAAATTTCTAGGATCATGAAGGGCCTTTTAATAATTTGATACCACTTAAATAGCTTGAGCGATTAAAACTTCGGAATTCAGAAAATGAGTCTTCGATAATAAAAAAAATGAGTTCTCTATCACTAGCCCCTAAACAATGGCGGGTAAATCATCATTTTGCTTCAGTAATATTGATAATACTTCTCTGTATCCAGAATACAAAACACCGATTTTCAATTAAAAAAAAGTCTCGAGATTCTAAATTCAAATGATATAACCATCATTTTACTTTTGCTATTTATTTGGAACGTAATTTGATGGTTAAAATCAAGTTCAAATTTGCAACCCACTATAATTATCAATATCATCATCATCATTGGAGCTTGAACAACTTAGTGTTTTATGGTCATTTGGCTGGTCCATCCGAAATGATATAAAAACCCGCTTTTCGGATGGTCCATGTTAGGAACATTGAACAATATATTATGATATGAAATATTTCCGGATTCCAAAGGCTAAAGGAGGAGGGGATTCATGTGATTTGGCTTGGCCACTTAAGTGAGACCAAATTCAGAATCCTCCAACTCATGTAGCTCCAGGAATTAAATAGGAATAATTTTGATATTTTTAAATAAAATTTTCCTTGTGGTGTTTAAGTGAAATGAAACTTATAGAGTAACTATTCTAATGTTAAATGATTATTTGATCGTCTTTAGGATGTTGGAAATTGATATGATCATTTAAGTAAGGAAAATTGTTTCATGCGGATCCAAAGGTATAAAGCATCCATCTTAAAGATGGATGCAAATAGGTGTTCAGTGTAAAAACAAGTATAACTAACGGTTTAAATGTTTTCTTACTATAATTATTATTTTTTATTTTAATTTTTTTTTTTTTTTCATATTTATGATCTCCATGTTAAATATTATATATTATCTAAAACTTAAGATCATATATTTTATTGCCAAGCCCGCATTTCTACAATATGCAGGCTGGTCGAATGGAAACTGTGTCCTTTAAGTAATATTTTCTTTAAATATTAAGTCATCACACAATACAAAATTTTAAAGGGATGCCTTTATATACATCTTCACACACATATAATTTAGAAAAATTCATCAAAATACACCTAAGAATGTGTTATTTAACATTTGGGATTGTATACTATGAAACCATTTATTTTTTGTACAAGGAGGTCACAATTGATACTAACCATTGGATGTCAAACTGGATGGCTTGTAGTTCGAGAAATTTTTTTTTTAACTTGATGTCTAGTCAACGATACACTCACAACCATCTAATTTGAAAATTAATGGACAAAATTGGTGCTGAACTCATTGTATTAAAAGTAACTTATTTATTTACATTCTATTTCTTAACATTTTAAGTATTTATTTTGATTTAATTTCAAAAGATCCCATCAATATGCCCTATGGGTTGGAATGGTCAAAATATGATATTAAGCTAAAACTATGGATGGTGATGTCAAGGTTAAGATTTTTATTTGGGAAAATATCTTCATATACCCTATTTTTATGTTTCATTTCACAATAGATTTAAAGTTTTAAAAGATATTTTGAGACATAAAAATTGTAGATTTTATTTCTTTTAATCCCCTAAATCAATTTATATATATATATATATATATATATTATTTTTATGCCAACCAAATCTAAAAAATACATGTCAAAAAAGCTATCATCTCAAACTTATGTCTCTCTCTATCCTCGTACCGTTCACTCACTCCGTCATTCCCATCTCTCTCCCCTCCCCTCCCTCTCTTTTTCATGTTTCCCATCTCTCTCTCTCCCCACCATCCCTCACTCTCTCTCCCTTCTTCATGTTTCCCATCTCTCTCCCCTTTGTTTTTACGAACTTCACGTAACCCACAAACCCAATCCCCTTTGGGTACCTCCTTCAATGGAGGCTTGAGACACCAGAGATGAAAACCTCTAAACATTCATCACACTTGATTATCACAGCTCTCTCTGACATCAAATAAACCCTACCTTTCTCGACCTCTGGATCCTCACCATCAGATATTATACAATTGGAAAGTAGCAATTAGGAAACCTCTGATGTCTTTCATGGCTATCGTTGGAGTGCGGAGGTGCTCTGCAAATTGAGCTTTAGAATCCTTGGCATCCGAGAAACCTCGGAATTTTGAGGCTCAACCCTTGAAACATTGAGCTCTTTCATTGTAATGAGTTCTTCTTCATTAGCACCTGAAATATTCGAGCAGTCTAGAATTTAAGAAGCCCGAGAAGTTCACGGACTTTGTAATCAGATAAACCCATTGAAATCTCAAGCACTTACATGGCGATTATCAGAATTTTTCTGCAAATTCACCTTCTTAAGTGCTATAAATTTGGGAAACCCTAGAATCTCTTCTTTTTGAGTAGGTGAGGTGGGAGTTGAACTCACGGCAGTGTTTCTATAGCCAATACCCAAATCCCTGAAACTCTAGAAATCTATACCCTTTTATGGCGATCCTGCAATTTCTTATTTATAAACCTTAGAAATTCTTAGAGACACTAGAAATCTGCGATGGCAATTATGGGCGACGCTTTGCGCCAGGCTTTCATGCCAAAGCACGAGTATGAAAGCCTCAGGGAAGAAGATAAGGCATGGGGTCGATTACAAAGACCTGTGCTCATGGTAATGGCGATTATCTTGTGGCTCTGTGTTGTGGACTCTTCAGTTATTAGCCTGAACATTGTTTTTCAAGCAAATGGAGAGAGGCCTTTTTGCCATGATCGTAGGTTTCATGAGCTTCCCGTTATGCCAAAAAATGGGATTCATGTCTTTGATCTCTTTCCCGGAGATATATTTTTTTGATACAATTTGTTTATCATGTAATTTAAAAATAGGAGATACGGTGATATATTTTTTTTTTATTTATCAAAATGTCAAATGATAAAGCGGTTAATAGCAAGGTAAAGTGCTTTGAAATCATGGGTAAAAATCAGTTTTGAAAACACAATTGGGGAACAGAACCCGGCCATTGGCCTAGTCTGAGTATCCGGCCCAGGTCCGGCAGTTACCGGCTAGGCAAAAAGTGTTTAAAATATAAAATAATGAAAAAGTATAGAATGAGACTTATTATATTTGGTACAAGGTGGTCACTATTAATCTTAACCATTGGATGTGAAATTAGGTGATTGTTCAATTTTCAAAAGAATTTTTTGTGAAATTGGGTGATTGTTCAAACTTCAAAAGAATTTTTCTCAAATTTTGTGATACACCCAAACTATCAAATTTCACATCTAATGGTTTTAAGTAATTGTGATCACTTTGTATAAAATGTAAATGGTCTCGTTGTATATATTCCTTAAAGTAAATGCCAAAAAATCCAAAAAAATAAAAATATATTCAAAATATAATTAAACAAAAATATCTAAATGAGGCTAAAAAAGGAGTGAAAATAGATTTTAAAAATTAATTTATGACCATGGGTGGAAAAAGTTTATATAAGGATGCTACCTTATAATATAGAATTACTAATGTCCCTCAAAGATCCATCGGAAAAGGTAGTTTTAATATTGAAAAACCCTTTGATTGATTATCTCTACATCAAGCTAAATGACTATAAAAAATAAAAAGATTTTACTTCTTAAAAATAGTGCATTTTACAACATATTATCTATACCGTCTATTTTCAAGATTTTCATATGTTTATAGATCTACTTAATTTTAACCATTTTTGAAATTTAAAATTTTATAATAAGATATAAAAATAGATTTTGAGATAATCCTAAGAACATTTTAGACCAAAATTATATACCATGATAAAATTTGAAGGTGCACATTACCTCTACTCCTACATATGCATCCATATGCAAACTGCACATTTTAGAAATAGTCCAAAAATATGGAAAAACTTAGAAATAAGAATTTATGGCCAAAATACTTTCCAATCTTTGTCAAAATGATAGAAAATATATAAAAACCTATTTTCTTATTTTATATATTTGTAATAATTTTTTGTGAATATTTTTCAATCTTGGGAACTTGATCACGGCTTAATAGGACCTGCCGATGGGGTGGTTTTGGGTAACCCGGTTGACTTTGGTTCGATCTGGCAAGTTTGTCTAACACTAGTAAAAGTGCTTAGGAGGCGGTCCAAACGCCAGACCTTGTGCCCCAAGTGGGCTCACACTAGCCAACTAAGCTATAGAAAGAAACATATGATATAAGGAAAGGTATCCCATCCACATTACGTGGACTTCGAGATGTCATATGGCCATATCCAACAGCTGAAAATAAGTTTCGTATTTTTTAATTTTATTTAATTAGGATATTTATCTGAAATTTGGAGTGCAGGTGTATTTTTATATATAACTAAATAAAAATAATTAAAAAATTATTTAAATAAAAATGACCAAAATATTCTTACATTTATTTTGGTCAATATTTTTATTCAAAATATTTTTTATTAATTCTATTCAATCTTACTTATAAAAATGAAACTAAAACCAAAATTTCAAATTAATATCATTTTACAAATAAAAAATAAAAATAAAAAATGAGATTCATTATCGATCCTTGGATGAGCATTCAATTTGAAGGATTCAAAGTGTCTACATGTCACGTACGCAATGTCGACCCGTTCATATAATGGTAAAGTATATAATGAGACCATTCACTTTTGATACAAGATTGTCACAATTAATTTTTAAGCTATGTTTAAAAAGCCCTTAGTTCAACTCAAAACCTGTCGAGTCAAAACAAAACCGGTGGCTTATTAGGCCGAATCAGCGAGTCGGCCTAGCAACCCTTTGCAGGGTCAGTTTAAGAATTTAAAACCTCATAGCTATAGAAATTTGGTTTTCACCTCAATAGTTGAAGTTTGCCCTACATAGAGATCCCGAATGATCGATAAATGCTCTGATTATTCAAAAAAACATTCATATTAGTTGCTTGATTTCTGGACTTTTTGGATTTTTTCAACAAAAATTAGTTGCTTCATGAACCCGAAATACCTAATCCCCCAAACTATTAATATCTCTTTCGATTCTCAACCAAATAAACTGAGTTTTTCCAACAAATATTAGTTGCTGGATATCTGGATTTTTGAGTTTTTCCAACAAAAATTAGTTGCTTCATGAACCCTAAATACCTAATCCCCCAAACTATTAATATCTCTTTCGATTCTCAACAAAATAAACTGAAATTTGTTTCATTGGATTCATTACTCAAGTATTTGAAGTGATTGAAGATCGAATTTTGGGATTTTCCATGATGAATATTGGATATTTTATCCTTTTTCTTAATCTCCAATCAAAAAATTCTTTGGGGATTTTGATTCATAAGTATTGAGGATCAATCTTAACCAGGTACCTGAATTTTTTCAAAAATAATTATATTTATTTGAATTTTTTTGCCTGGTTTAGGGCTTTCTTGAAAAATTCTAGAATATATATATATATATGGTAAATATTATGTCAATTCTTTTTGTTTTCTTGTTGTAAGTTGTGTTATCAAGGGATTATCTAATATAATATAAGGGAAAACTACTTTAAACCTCCAAATATGGATTTTCTAGGCACTTTACCTCGGGCCTAATTTTTCCTAATATATTTTTCTCCAAAACCAACTTTTCTGGCTAATACCCCCAATACAAAAAGTTCTTTTTTAATTTTTATATGAAAATACCATTCCCATACATAACAAATCATTTTTGGATCCCAATACAATAACAAATCATTTTTGGATCCCAATACAATAAAATAAAAAGTGGGACCGCACCTTAAAACGCTTGACTGCCCCTTCAAAATGTCGGGCCGCTATTTCAAAATGCCGGACTACCCAATTCTCCAATAGCATAATCCTCGGACCATCACAATGAAATACCGGACCGCCCATTCTAGCAAAAATAATCGCCGAACCCCCTCTTTTAAACGCTAGACCGCCCTCTCCAGCCACAATGATTTGTTAGGTAAGGGAAGGATATTTTCATTAAAAAAAAAAAAAAAAGTGAACTTTTTATATTGAGAGGTATTTGTTAAAGAAGTTGGTTTTGGGGAAAAATATGTTAGGAAAAGTTAGGGGTAAAGTGCCTAAAGAGCGTTTTAAAAAATTTTCCCATAATATAATCTAATTTCCAGTTTATAAGTTAAACTTTGATTTCCATCAAATGAATTAATTTCACGTTTTTTAGATAGTCGAATATATGCAAAAAATTGTATTTTAAATAATTTTGTTGAAAGCTAGGTGTTCTTCTCATAAATTAGATTATGTCAATCTTGTTAGATAATTTGATGTATTAGATATATATTAAAGGTTAAACATATATATATCATATACATAGAAACTATTGAGGTTTAATCAGATATATTATTTACTTAGAAAATATAATTAAACATATATTAGATAAATGGAAACTATTTAGGTTTAATCAGATATACTATTTACTTAGAAAATATATTAAACTTTAATATATCTAGTTAAAGTTTTAGTTTTAAACATATATTCTCTAATAATTTAATATATGATTATATATGTTCAACCATACCTCTAAAATTAAAAAAATATGCTTAAAATTCTAAATACTATCTAATGGGAAAGTATAGAATGAGACCATTTACCTTTGATAGACGGTGGTCACATTAATTATGACTATTGGATGTGAAATTGGGTGGCTACAATTATTTCATTGACCAAGCTCAAACTTCAAAAGTAATTTTCTCGAACTTTGTGACACATCCAAGCTATCAAATTTCATATCAAATAGTTGTAAGAAATGGTGACCACCTTGTATGAAAGGTAAATGGTCTCATTGTATATAACCCCTTATCTAACTATATAATATATACCTTTTTTAGATTAAATATACAATATTGATCAATTCTATGGAGGAAAAAGTTTTGAAGTAAGGTGCACCTCGAAACCCCTCGAAGAGAGTGTTATGATATTGTGAAAACTTCCAATTTGTTCATCTCAGTCTCAAGATGTATGGATGTGAAGAAAAAACAATTTCTAGTGCTAAAAATAGTATATCTTGTAACATATTATTTGGGCTGTCTATTTTCAAGTGATTATATCTACTCGGTTTGTACTAATTTTTGGGATTTCTAATTGTATAACTAACTATAAAAATAGATTTTCAAGCCATCATAAAGTTTGCAGCATCAAAACTTCGTCTATAGATAAAAATTATGGGTGGCAACAGGATAGGTACGGGTCATGTCTAGCTAAACCAAAACTGTTGCAAAAGGAGTTCAAGAAATTAAATTCGACCTTCTTTCGATCTTAAAGCCAACAAATTTCAATAACTATGGAGAATTTCAATCTTAAAACCAACAAAATTCAACAACTATGGAGAATTTTGATCTTAAAACCAACAAAATTCAACAATTATGGAGAAAATAAGGTGGCTATAAATCTAGCCATGAGAAAAAGAAGTTTTTCATTCATAAAAAAACTCTTTACAAAAATATCCAAGTTTCTCTTCCAAGAAGAAATTTGTACTTTTTAAATACAAGCCAAAAAAAAAAAGTAAAGAAAATTCTCTCGCTCTCTTCAATCTTTATCTTTCTCTAAGTTCCCATGATTATCTCTCCCTAAATCATGTAAATCATCTTTTCCATTCTTTTCTATCTTTTCTCCCCTAGATAGTCTTTTCTAGAAAATATCTCTACTCCCACTTAGGGCTCTAAGTGGCTCTCCCACTTAAATAGGAAAACTACCTAAATCAAGAATATCTATCTTAATCCTAAAGAAAGGGGAATATTGCCAAATGACTACTCTAGCCCCTAATAATAAATAAAAATCATTTTTTAGCCCCTCACACTACAAATCCCTTAAATTTAACCCAACAATCATAAAAATAAATAACAACCCAACTACACCCCCTATATATAAAAAAAAATTAAAATAAAATCGAACTCCAAATCTAGATTTTTTCAACTGAAGTATGACGGACTTTTTCAACTCATTTCTAAAAAAATAGTCGATGCCCTTATTACTTAAAATCAAACTCCAAATCTAGGATTTACAAATGAAACTATAAGTGAATCTACTTACTAACTCTATTATCTACAAAACCCATATATTTTGATTGATAAAAATCCAAAATGATGCCACAATATGAACTATGGAGGATTTAAAAAAAAATGGGAATAAAAAGGAAAAAACACTAAAAAAAGATCAAAATTCTGTGTACCAGTTAAAATCCTTCATTTTATACTATTCAATAAATAATTTAAGACAATTATTTACCAAAAAATCTTTAAAATTTCTGAAAAAGTAGGAAGAAAACGAATCAACAAATGATTCAAACAAAACTCATGGTTTCTGCATAATATAATGGGGATTGCTACATACAACTGTCTTAATTATATAATGGTTGTTATTACGTTATTTGAGCGTTTTTTAAACCAACTGGTCCGGTTTTCTAAAATACCAGCCGATTAGATAGAAAATTAGTCGGTTCATAGATATTCCAACCGGTTTTGGTCCAAACATTTTTTGGGGTATTTAGTACACGTATTAGAACAGTAAAATTGGTGTTAACCGGAGTCATAACCTTACCTGTTTCGATCTAACCGGCCGATTTTTCTAGCACTGGCTGCAGCTCCTGCTTCACTTGTGAGTTCTCACTTTGTCTTAGGCTATTGATCGCTGCAAAGTTTTGCTAACCTTCATGAGATAGTTCATCTCGCAAGACAAAAGCTTAGGAGTCTCATGTTGCATCTCTTACCAAATAAATCCAGGGCCTCATCAAGCATGGTAGAAGTTATTCCTTTTGCGTCGAGATAAATTGGTAGAATTGTGAGGTATATGTTATGTTGGGTGAGTGTGGCCATTAAAGGCCTTATGAGTGTTTGTAAAATGAAATAATATAATAGAACATGAACTTAGTGGGAGTGTGGTCTCTCGTGGACCAAATTAAGCAAACGATGTTTGCTCATTCCGGATTATGCTTGACAGTCTAGGTCAGTCGGTTGGAAAAAACTCATGTTACCTGAGTATAAAGTATAAACCAATAAGGTATTTAATGGGTCATCCCTTGATGAGGTCGGAGTATATCCGAATGAGTGAGCCGAATGACTGTGTGACCCTTGTATGTGATAGGGGCCTTCAGAGACGGAGGCAAACTTCATACATATACCATCACACGGCATGCATATTGATAGACCGTTTCGAGAAAGCAAGTCACATTTCAGGGTGAAGCGTATGCCTGTGCGAGAGATATCCTTATACATCATAAAAGCTATGATCACATCAGGTCTAGGTAACCTTGGCCCGTCTCTAAGGGAGAACTTGAAATCTACAGACTGGGATTGCGACTCCTTAGCTCATCGGCCAGACTTTGGTGACCTACTAGTGAGCCCCTGCATGGACTGTGGGTCATCGGAAACACTAGGTCGGTTTAATAAAGCAAGTGTGGTATGTAGTCTATAGTTGAAGGTAGAGTGTCCCATTGTTTAATTGATTTAATTCTTAGACCATATGGATCATTTTCCTATCTAAATTATGTTTGTTTTATGATATATATGATTTAAGAATTATTATTTGAATTTTTCTAGATCTATGGATATTTTATTTATCAAATTTGGATTTATAAAATCAGATATATTGATTTTAGATTGATTTAAATATTGAAATAAACTTTAAAATTATTTTATTGAGTTTTAAAAATTTTAAAATTGCACGTGCCCATTGTGCACATGGGCCCACCATGGCCTAGATGGTGGGGCCCATGAGATCCTCTCATGGGTGGCACACCCCACTCATTTATAAGCTTTTTATTTTTGTGATAAGTGATTTTGGCTTGTAGGCCAAGTTGCTATGCTTTTTGGACAGGTATTGGCTTGAGGAAGCTTTGAATGAATTTTTGGAAAGCATGAGAAGGGTTGTGCATTATTTTGGTATGCTCAATATTATATTTAAAATTATTTTATTTAATTTCTATTGATGAGAAAATGGTTTAGAAAATGGGGGATATAGGTTCCAGCACCTTCTATAATGTTGATGACCCATCTATGGAATTGAGGGCTTAAATATGTCACCCCACAAGTCACCCATGATCAATGGTTTATATTCAATCTCACATGAGAGGTAAGCCAAATAAAACTCTAAGAAACCCTAATCTTGTTCAAAGCCTATAAAAAGGGATTGTCGCTACCCAAAATCTCTACACCTTATCTTTCAATCTCTCTCTTAAAAAAAGTTTTTTTTTTTCTCTCTCTCTCATAAAAGCCCAAAGGGGGCACGCCCCAGTCTCTCCACCTCTTGGATCTCTCTCCCACATTTTGAGAAGGGGCTAAGGGTTTTTGGCCATGGAGTTCTTCTCTCTCCCATCTCTCGACTATAAATTTGTAACGAAGGAATTTAGTGTACAGTAAAAAACAAGCTATCTCTCTCAAACTAGGTTGCTAAGGGAATTCACCTATGATTTGAGTTTGTAATCAAAATGGTTCATGTTCTATTGGTGTGACTTAACCTAAATTTGCTTTCTTGGTGGAGATTGAATGTTGATCATTGATCCCGCACCATCGGATGGTGGTGAATCGGTGTGGGGTGTAATAAGTCCAGTTAAGGTAATCTTTGGCACTCTCTTTTTCTTTCTTACTATATTTAATTATATTGTTTTTATATTATCAAGCATAATAATTATGGATATTTTCTTTGATTAAAAGAAAATCGATTTAGTGGCATCAAGGTTTTTAAGATCTTGGATTTGTTAGTTTTAGTTTATTTGAAGCAAGAGTTATTGTAATAAAACTACTTGTAAGTGATATTTTCCAAAATAAAAAGAAAAAAAGAAGAAAATAAATTGAGTGAAAAGAAGAAAAATAAAATATATATATTCCCCGACAATATTACATTAGTCTTTCTTTTATTAGTATCAGAGTTATTGATACTTGATGTCATTAATTGTCTTTTATCTCTATTGAGTATAGATCAAGTTTGAGATTGAGATATAAGAAAGCTTGACGTTTGTGGTCAAATAATACACCCCGGTTAAATAACTATTGGAATATTCAAATACCGAAAAGGCACTCTACATAATAGGTATTTTGGGCTATTTTGGAGCAGTAATATAAAGAAGATTATGATGTATTTTTCTGTTGTATACTTTAGTGATATTGTATGCTTTTGAGAGTATGATCTACTTACAAAATTTCAGTGGGAGATCCTTGAGGAATTGAGAGTTATGAACTCATCAAGGAAGGATGTCAGTTCAGACCCTGAAAATCCAGGAACTGTCCATTTCGTTCTATGATTTTTCTCACATATCATATGACTTTATTTCTCACTATAATTTGACTATAACTATCAAATTGAGTCTACTTTCAAACAAAAATAGTTTCATCAAGAAATTCCTTATGGTTTGAAAGATAGGATCTATGTATTGAAGGGTATGCAAGTGTTGTTTTTTGCAATGAAAACTATTTCAATGACTTGAAAGTCATGATTTTATTTATGTTCTTAACATAATGTTTTATAGTCCGCACTAAGTTTTTAGACTTCCATTCTGAGTCTATTTTCTAATAAAAGTTATTTGAGAGAGAAATATCTATGTGAAGAGAAGAATAAAAATTTTGGATTGAAGAGATGTCATCCTGAATTTTCTGCAATTTGGTATGTTCTTCATGAGATATGAATAACTATATTTATCAAGCCTATTTAGCATAGTGATATGATGCTTGTGGAAACATATGTGTTACTATTATGTGTTTACTTTCAAACAAAATTGGTTTGAAATGGAAACTCCATGAGAGCAGAGAGAAAAGACAATTGAGAGAAACAATTTTTTGTTGAGAGGTGCTCAACCTGACTTTCTGTTGAGAAAATTGTATTGTGATCTAAATATCACTAAAATGAAGACTCACTAAATGGTATGATTTAGGGATGGATCTGAGCATTATTTTATATTTTTTAGTTTATTTCAATATTCAAAAGGATTCAAAGATAAACTCTTATGAGTTGAGAGATATCATATTTTTATCATGGGATGCTCAAGTTTTATTATGCAGTAAATTAAAAGATGTGGTATGATAAGACACATATTTAGATTCCTAATTATGGAGACCTTTTTAGGGCTCATTTAAAAAGGTTTTATAGTATGTCATGAGCATGGTTTATTATAGTAAAACTTCTGAGAGATTGAATACAGAGTTGGTTAGATATGACAGTTTATATGAAGAGTTTTCGCTATGGGAATAGCAAAAAGAAGAAGAAACATAATACCTATAAAAACATTTTGGTTTCTTCAAGATGAAGGAATACATAGATAAACTTGGTGGTAGCAAAAAAAAAAAAAACCCAGTAAAGATCAGTGGGAGAATCAAATTTATGATATTTGAAATGATGGGATGAACAAGAGATTTTCTTCACGGCGTGAGACATGTAGAATCCAAGTGCCGAAGAGACGGACACTTCGTGACATGTGAAACCGGCGACCAATATATTCTCCATTTATTGTGTGTTCTTCCGATATCACAAAAGCTTGTCAAACAAGTAAAAACAATGAATCAAGAACGCCCAAGTACCACACTAAATGGTTTTGACATATGAAATCTATCCCACATTACATTGTAAAGTCATATAGGGAAAGAAGATTGAATAACTTTTAATTTTATGTTTAATATGCTTTGGTTATATTTTGGCTAATTGTTTTATGAATATGTAAGGAGTGTATGGACATTAAGTGAAGGGTGCTAACAAATTTGAAAGAGCCGATTTATGAATACCTTATGTTTTATTGCCTCATTGTGCTAGAGCATGAACTACTTAAGGTAGTAATACACATGGAGATGTAATTTGATCATGGGCTTTGAGTCCTCAGGATGAAACACGAGAGATGAGTGTGACTCCTTCAATTATGTATGTACGAATGGAGTGTTATGATAGAACTTGGTCTTAGTGACTATCCTCCCAATCATGTATATAACATGATGTGTTGCATGTGATGATGATCTCTCGATAAAGTCTCCATATTTGCAAAAAGTGATATATTTTGTCAAGGCTTTGATAGACATTATTTAGTCATACTTTATTTTGAATAAAATTATAATATGGTATTTATGATATGTTTTTGTGGCCATGAACTTGACTTGATAGGAAATTAAAAGTGAATACAGTAAAATGATTTATGAAGGCTAAACATGTATTTTAAAATTAAAATTGGATGATCTAAAAAAAACTTAAGTCTATGAATATGGTTTTGAGAAAACCACATAGTCTTGCAAGGTCCATTAAGTCTTTATGAAAATTATTTTAAACTATCAAACTATTATATAATTATCGCTTGTGGATGCATATATATATATATATATATACCAAGTCAATATTTTTTTTTAAAGAGAAAAAAAATTTGTTTTAAAGGTATTTATAAAAGTGGGAGAAAAACTATTATGCACTGTTTTTTTAAATATTCATATACCTTGACCCATGTTTCTAGCTATTTAAAATCTTCGATTACTTAATACCTTGAACCATATGGAATGTTGTAGAAATGCCATCTTGCTAGGCTTCCTTGACACATGTTGTCTTGATTAGATAACTTGGTTTGTATGAATTTACAACCAAGACGACTAGTGTGGTTGAACCTTTGTGGTTCAAGAAGGTTTTGCATATTGTGAAACCAATGGGCATTGAATTACATATTGCATGAGACTTGCTATGCTACCTCATGATATCGGTATAAGTATGTTGAGAATGTATATATTATATGTATAATACTTGAGTGAGAGCTGCTACAGTCCCATGTTTATTTTAACTGCTTGGATATTCAGATATACAGATACAAGTTATCTACGGATCCAGATGATGCGAAGTCTACATTTAGATATGTGTTCATGCTTGGAGGGAGTACAGTTTCTTGAAAATCAAAGAAACAGGATGTAGTGGAATTGTCCACCATAGAGGTAGAGTACGTGACCTGCTGTTTGGCGGCAAAGGAGGCCATATGGATTAAGAAATTTCTTAATCGACTTGATTTTCACCCCATGCGTTGTGAGGCAGTAAGGATTTTCTACGACAGCACGATGGGGATATGCGTGTAAAAGAAGCCACGATTCCATAACAACTCCAAGCATATAATATCACATATCTGTCATCTGAGGAATGAGGTGAGATTCAAAAAGATCCAAATAAACTAAATATTCCAGTGGGAGCACCTGTTAGTATTTGACAGGCCAATTGGAATAACAGACTATAGTATTGTTCACCTATGAAACCCAGATGTGTGGCGCTGGTTGTATGGCTACAAAAAGGAGCAACTTGTTTGAAGAACTTTTTTGAACCCATGAACATACAACCCCATGCGATGAGAATACATAATGATCTTTTGCGACAACAGGTCCATGATTCGCGATGCGTTATGAAAGATGGACTACGACTACTTTTGGGATAAGATCCTAGCAGTAAAGAAAAAAAAGACGTTGCCTCCATAAGTCCTTTTGTGAAAGGATTGATGGTGAAAGCCATGATTAATGTACTAAGAGAAAATAAGTGAAAAATGCTTGAGAGAGATTGTAATTGAGAGAGTGAGATGAAAATGAGAAAAAGTGAGGAACAGAGAATGTGAGGCTTTCAAATGCTAAGTAAGAGATATTGAGTGAGTGTGACCATTGAAGGCCTTACGAGTGCTTGCAAATTGAAATGATATAGTGGAACATGAACTCAGTGGGAGTGTGGTCCTTCGTGGACCATACTAAACAAATGATATTTGATGATACTGGACTGTACTTGACGGTCTAGACCAGGTGGTTGGGAAAAACCCATATTACCTGAGTATAGAGCATAAATCGATAAGGGTTCTAATAGCTCATCCATTGATGAGGTTGGAGTATGCCTGAATGAGTGAGTCGAGAGACTGTGTGACCCTTGTATATGATGGTGGCCTTCCGAGACCAGGGCCAAAGCCTCATCTATGTACCATCACACGAGATACATATTGATAGACCGTTTCAGAAAAGTAAGCCACCTTTCAGGGTGAAGCGTATGTATGTACGAAAGATACCCCAATGCGCCATAAGAGCTGTGGTCGCATCAGGTCTAGGTGACCTTGGCCCGTCTCTAGGGAAGAACCTAAAATCAATAAACTGGGATTGCGACCCCTTGGCTCATCGACCAGACTTTGGTGACTACTAATGAGCTCTTGTATGGACTGTGGGTCATGGGAAACACTGAATTGATTTCATAGAATAAGTGTGGTCCGTAGTCCACAGTTGAATGTGGAGTGCCCCAGTGTTTGATTAATTTAATTCCTATACCATATGGATCATTTTTTCCATCTAAATTATGTTTATTTTATAATATATATGATTTTAGATTATTATTTGAATTTTTCTAGATCACTGGATATTTTATTTATCAAATTTGAATTTATAAAATCAGAGATATTGATTTTGCATTGATTTAAACATTCAAATAAATTCTAAAATTATTTTATTGAGTTTTAAAAATATTTAAAATTACATGGGGGCCCTTTGTGCACATGGGCCCACCATGGCTTAGATGGTAGGCCCAATGAGATCCTCTCATGGGTGGCACACCCCACTCATTTAGAAGCTTTCTATTTTTGTGATAAGTGATTTTGGTTTGTAGGCCAAGTTGCTATGCATTTTGGAAAGGTATTGGCTTGAGAAACCTTTGAATGAATTTTTGGAAAGCATGAGAAGGGTTGTGCATTATTTTGGTATGCTCAATATTATATTTAGAATTATTTTATTTAATTTCTATTGATGGAAAAATGGTTTAGGAAATAAGGATAAATGTTCTAACACCTTCCATAATCTCCATGGCCTATCCATGGAATGAAGGGCGCAAATCTCTCACCCCACAAGTCACTCATGATCAATGGTCCATATTCAATCTCACTTGATAGGCATGCCAAGGAAAACCCTAAGAAACCCTAATTTTCTTTAAAGCCTATAAAAATGGATTGTCTCCATTCAAAATATCTACATCTTATATTTCTATCTCTCTCTCTTAAGAAAAGTTTTTCTCTCTCATACAAGCCCAAAGGGGGCACACCCCACTCTCTCCACCTCTTGAATCTCTCTCCCACATTGTAAAAAGGGGCTAAGGGTTTTTGGGCATGGAGTTCTTCTCTCTCCCATCTCTCAACTATAGATTTGTAGCTAAGGGTCTTAGGGTGTAGCAAAAAGAGAATAATCTATCTCAAACTAGGTTGTTAAGAGAATTCACCTAGGGTTTGAGTTTGTAATAAAAGGGGTTCATGTTTTATTGGTTTGGCTTGGCCTAAACTTGTTTTCTCGGTTGAGATTGAAGGTTGATCATTGATCCTGTTCCATCGGATGGTGGTGACTCGGTGTGGGGTGTAATAAGTCCGGTTGAGATAATCTTCGGCACTCTCTTTTTTTTTCTTGATATATTTAATTATCTTGTTTTTATATTCTCAAATATAAGAATTGTGGATATCTTCTTTGACTAAAAAAAAATTGGTTTAATGGCATCAAGGTTTTTAAGTAAGTAGATCTTTACCAAAAGAAAAAAAAATATGTGAAAAGAAAAAAAATAAAAAATATATATTGCCCGACAAGATCACATTAGTCTTTCTTTTATGTTAGGGAAGCTTTCAAATAAGTGAAGCCTTTTCATAGAAGACGCGATCACAGTAAGCTTGTGCTAGTTGGGGTTTGTGAAGCTTGTGGACATATAATGTAAGCGTTAGTTGGTGTTGCTGTATTTTGACCAATAAGAATGAATGCTCCTCATATAGAGCATTAGTAGGAAGGCGCTTTTTTTAAAGCTCCTCTTGTTGAGCCACAAGATCATTACATGATTTGGGTACTTCTAAAAGATCTTGCATAAGCTCATTTTGCAATCTCGTAGGAATAACATTCTCATTTATTGTGAGCATATGTTCCTGATGTGTGAATTGCATATGCGGGCCAAGTCGTTCTAAATAAGAATTCACCAACCCTGAAGATAAGCCCTCCAACCAAAAGAGTTCAAGATTTTTCTCTGGGAAATTTTCAAGTACAGGCACAACGTATTCCAAAATAACCATAGGATCAACCACCGGAGGAGTTTGAGATGATCAATGATCATCTTTGGAGTACACTTTCTTCTAAGATTGGGTAGGGCTTCATCAGCGTCGGACTCTTCGATCAGTTGATTAAGAAGTTTAAGAACCTCATGCTTGACATTCCCTCCTATTTAGGTGCAGTAGCTCATTATCAATACACTACCACAACAAATTGTAGTCACATGATTTAAACATGGCAAATCACTAAAAGTAACCACTAGTTTTCATATAATATGATGTTGCTGAAGCCGCACTTCAAAGTCGCCGTACTTGAATGGTTCTAATAAATGATTAAACCATCTGAATTCATCACAACCATTCCGTACATCATTGTTGAACTTTTTTTAGAAAAGACGACAAATGACAACTCACCACATTCGTACCAACATTCTCATCACCTTTACTAGATAACTCCAATGCTTATATATAATTTTTACCACTGGCACCAACAATAACCACATCATCACCTATAATTTGGATATCATCAACTTTATCTTTTATAATTGTTCGGATTGAGAATCAAGCCACACCCCAACTTCATCATCTCTATGGAAGATTCGGGTGTAGTCCTTAATGTCAAAAAATATAGTTCATGTTTGACAATCGACAATTTGCTTTGATCATAGTCTACTATATTTGTTTTCTCATCCAATCCCAAATCCATTTCATTATAGTCTGGAGTTGCTCTTCCACGTTCACTAGGAGGGACGCACATGCAAATCCAACTTTGTTTTCAACAGAAATAATGTTGAAAGTTAACATTTCCTTCTGATTGGTACAATGTTAAATTTCTCCATTATCATATTTAGAATCCTTCATACTTTTATCAATAAAAATGCTAGACATATCCCCAATTATCCGTTCATTTTCAGCAGATTGATCTACAATTACATTTATTCTTTTCTCATTAGATTTAGGGCCTTTTGTATCTTCCAATGTATTAACCTCTCTAGATGACAAATTTAAAATTTTCTTTGATTAAGAAATCACATACCTTTGTTTGTTTACTTGTGTGATGCTCGGTCGTAGTTTTGTTATAAGGATAGCAACTCCCCATGTTGGAGGTATCTGTCTCCTAGCCTGAAAGGATCCTTTGCCAGGGGTGGATCTGGATGTGATAAATTTTGTCTTTGCTCGTCTCGACACTTATTTTGGTTTACTCTTCTATGCCAATGACATCGACTTTGGGTTATCGGTTGCCCAACTTTTCTTTGTGTTTATGCTCTCGTCAATGCCGTCATGCATCGAACCCATAAGTGCGATCGAGCATAACATAGGTCATTCCTACTCAGACTCACGTTTTGATTTACACCAATCTCCATAAGAACTCGCACAATATGGATTTAAGACTGTAGATCTCATTTTGTTCGATGCGCGATATTGCAATCTTTCTTTTTGCAACAACTTTTCAACTATCTCCGTCAAGTTGTCGATTTTCTTGTATATTTAGTCATTCTCGACATTCCTAGGATTGCGACCTCCACGACTAGCCATCGCAGTCACTAATCCTTTTTGAACCATGCTTTGATACCAAATGCTATGAAAGGAGTCCGAGAAATTAAATCTAACTTTCTTTTGATCTTAAAACAAACAAAATTTAACAACTATGGAGGAAATAAAGTGCCTGTAAATCATGACTTTGGAAGAAAAATCTCTATTTTCTTCATTCATAAAAAACTCTCTACCACAATATGCAAGTCTCTCTTCTAAAAAAAAAGTTACATTTTTTAAATACAAGCCAAAAATAAAATAAAAGTAAAGAAGACTCTCTCTCTCTCCACGTCAATATCTATCTCTCTCTAACTTCCATGATTATCTCTTTAAATCATGTAAGTCCCTATTGCCTATACTTTCCTATCTTCTCTCCCCTATATCATCTTTTCTAGGAAATGTCTCTTCTTCCACTAACTTAGGACTCTATGTGACTCTCCCATTTGAATAGGAAACTAAGCTATTAACTAAATCAAGAAGATTTATCTTAATCCTATTGAAAGGGGAATATTTCTAAATGACTACCCCAGCCCATAATAATAAATAAAAATCCTTTTTGAACCCTTCACACTATAAATCCCTCAAATTTAACCAAACGATCATAAAAATAAATAAAAGTCCAACCATACCCCTTATAAAAATAAAATAAAATTCTAATTAGCACTATTTTTTAACATTCCATATGCAATTTGCATCACGAATCCAGACTCGAACTACTTTTGGGTCCAAAATTTGGGCCTGTACCCAGACCCATCGGGTCGTAGGTCCACCCATCAGGTCCCGGTTCTGGTTAGATCTATTGTCACCCTATGACTATGAGCTCTGTCCCCCCCCCCCTTTCTCTTCCTTTTTTTCCTTACCATCATATACCCTAGACTATGAGCTTTTTTTTTTTCCCCCAATAATTCTATAAATGTTGTCAATATTGGGACAATATGAACACCTAGTACATGCCTAAAGACACATGCTTGTCATCATACACTCTATGATTACGGATACGGGTCGGGTCCCACTAAACCTGGACCCGAATAGTATTCGGGTCTAAAATTTGGACCCATACCCGGACCCGAGGTCAAATATAAATGTTGGGTCACGGGTCTAGTCGGTTCTATTGCCACCCCTAATAACGCTTAGATGTGCACTTTACTTCTACAGTATAAGAAGGACGCCTTATATAAACCTCACCCTTCTATGAATGGCACTGTTGAGATTCAATGCATTTTAAATTGTGAAATGAATGTGACACATAAATAGGAACTAGATTCCCAATATTCACATTTTTTTGATAATTTGATCATAATATCTATAACCTATTTGTCACTTATTTTCACAAATCAACTCATTTAAATTTTTAATTTTTATTATTTTCAATTGTTTGTTAATTTCATCCAAGCCATCGATTCTATGTGATAGATCATCATGGCCAGGCCGTTCCAGAGTCAACATGACTCATCAAATAAATTGGCTTTTTGTGGAAATCAAATGGAGGATTCATCATCATCATAACTTTTTGCAACTATTTGGGGTCGGCTAACAATAAATTCTTGTCGATTGGTTAATTTCTTAAATAAGTCATAAGGTTATGTCATATGGGGAAATTTCTTTCATCCAATTTTTTTCTGAAAGGATTGGTTGAATTGAATACAAGATTGAGACCTAATTTAGAGAAAAAAGATTTGATCCCATCTATGTTAATGAAAAACTAGATTGTTATTATTAGAAACATGAGAAAATTACGGAAAAGTCCAATATTGTTATCCATAAAAAGGACCCATGTTTTAATTTACATTGAAGTTCCACTATGTTGTATTTTCTTATGGGATTGTAGACAATGAGGCCATTTACCTTTACTAAAAAGGAGGTTACAATTATTTATAACCATCTGATGTGAAATTTGATAGTTTGGGTGTGTTATACAATTGGAGAAAATTTCTTTTAAAATTCCAGTTTAGTCAATGAAATAAATGCAACCACCCAATTTTACTTCAAATGGTCAAAGATTAATTGTGACTACCTTATATAATTTTCCTTTTCTTATATACTAAAATATTTTTATATTTTTGAGACGAGACAACAGTTTGAAGATCAAGTTCAAACACATTTTTTTAGTAAAACCCAGGTTCAAAACTTGATCTCCGACCAAAATTTTACTAAAAAAAAGTGTACATGGTCTTGCGATTTTAGTTCCAAACGCAGCAAACTTGCAAATGTTTTGAGGTGAATTGGTTGGTTTATATAATTCCCATCATTGATCATTTCATCAAAAAAAGTAAATAAATAAAATTGCAATGGGTTTCATATCCACCATTTCACCAAAAATTACACATGTGATGGGTTCAATAATTCAAGTTATGAACCTGTCATTTCGCCAGAAAACTGTGTGTTCTGGTTTTAGAAATCATCTCCAGATCCGATATATGCTTCTTCTTTTTTTTTTTTGGGAAATCTAGCTCTAGAATTCAAGTTTTAATTCCTAGGTTTCACCCCAAAAATGGATCTGAACCAGAATTCAAGTTGTAATCCTAAGTTCATCCTAAAAATGGGTTGAGAGCGAAGGATAGTTCGAAAAAATAAAAAAAGTTGCAAAAGAGTAAGACTATGTGAGACTTCAAATTAAAAGATATTTAAGAAAAAATATGCAATGAAACCATTTTTTTTTTTTTTTTTTTTGAGAAATAGAAACAATTTTATTCACCCTTCAAACATACTTTACAAAATTATAATCACCAATTGTCTAAAAAAAAAAATCCAAACAATTACACAATTATTAATTCTCGGCATTCACGGCAGATTTAGCTAATCAATCATTTTCCATATTACATTCTCTATAAACATGAAGAAATGAGCATTCAAGAATAGTGCAACAATCAACCGCCTATCGAACAAAACTGTGTAATTTTTAGGGGTAATCTGCTTCTCCCTTGATACACTTCACAATATTCATGGAGTCCCCTTCCACTATAACAGACTTATTGAATCTCTTTGACCAACTTCGAACCTTGCAAAGCCACCCTTAATTCTGTTTCATTAGAAGTTACAATACGCATTGGACCATAATATTTTCACAATCCCTAATTAATCCTCCTATTCCTGCTGGTCCCGGGTTCCTCATAGAGTTGCCATTAAAGTTTAGCTTAAGCCATCCTTCTGCATGATGCTTTCAAATCCCCATCCTTATCTCCTTTACTGTCCATTCTTTGATTAGAATCTAAAGATTGTATATTAGATCCATTCTCATCACACGCCACTATTCTTTATCGATTGATAACCACCCAGTCACAACCACTGATTTTTTCAATCAATTCAATAACTATTTTCGCCTCATTTTCAAAGCATCTCCTACTCCGTTCCTTCCGAAGCTCTCATAGCACAATAATATTTACAGTTTTTCAAATAATCCTACTTTTCTTATGTAGTCCTGCCACCATCCAATCCCCGAACAAACTTTCAATATGTAACAAGGTATCACCACTAAGGCCAATCCCTACAAGAACCCAAACCCACACTGTCTTTGCATAACAACAACTACGGAACAAGTGATTAAGATATTATTCATCATTTTTACATATAATACACACATGGACTATAATTTTTCCTTTTTTCCTCAACATATTAATAGTTAGCAATCTTATCAACTTAATCAGACACAAAAAAGCTCTAACTTTCATAGATATTGGCCACTTCCAAATTTTCCTACTTGTAGATCACTCCATCTGCTTCGATTATAATAACATCTTATATGCCGAAGTCATTGAAAAATTCCCATTTTTACTCGGTTCCCACACAACTCTGTCAACTCAGGGCAGTAGTAACACTATTGTAACCGAATTAAGCATTGTATAAATTCTTTAGATACCTCTTTGTTAAACCTTATATAGGGGTAATGTCTCAAATTGAGTTAAAACCTCTGCCTTCAACCATCTCACAAAAAGTCTTACTTTTCCAATTAACTTTAGCAAATAAGAAAGGAAACTGAACTTTCAAATGCACGTCTCCAATTCATTTTTGCTATCAAAATCTAACATTATCTCTTTTACCCACCACCGTCCTCTATGTGTTTTAAGAAAAAGTATTTATGTGCTACAATCGCCTTCCATAAAGTGAGATTCCTTTCTTATTAGCTCACTTAGCCACAATGCCATATTCCAAATGTTCCCCATATTTTTCCATGAGAATGCATCTCCTTGGTTTATCTTTTTCTTTTGCACATCTCCGCAACCTTTTTGTTAATAAGGTGTTGTTCATAATTTTCAGCTTTTTAATTCCCATACCTCAAGCACAGGAGTACACACCTTTTTCTATTTTACTAAATTGTATTTCTTCTTATCCTCAAAAGCGGCAAATAGGAAATTGCTCATGAGACCTTCAAGTATCTTAATAACCATACTAGGCATGTTGATAGGAGACATATACTATATAGGTAAATTTGCCAAAACTGCTTTGATCAATATCACCCTACCTCCTAAGGAAAGCAATTTAAAATTCCAAGAGTCTAATTTATATTGCATCCTTTGGATCAACGGATCCCACAGAGTTGAGATTCTATTACTTCTTGAAAGAGGTAGACCAAGATACCTAATTAGAAAGCATCCAATCCCACAGTTTATCATTTCAGCATACTGATTAACTTTATTATCTTCACAAGCCACCCCTATTAAAGTAGTCTTTTGCAGATTAACTTTCTTCCTTGTCACTACTTCAAAAACTTTAAGAAATATTTTCAAAGTTTGAACTTCCATGTCATTAGCACCTCAAAAGCTCATTGTATCTTCTGCATATTACAGATGAGAAACCACTGATCCATTATTTTTCACTTGAAACCCAGCCAACATACCCCTTTCTACAACTGATGTGAGCATCCCACTAAAAATTTCCCCCATTGTCGTGAATAAAAGAGGGGGCAATGGATCCCCTTAGCTTTAGGCTTTCCATTTATAAGGATAGAAAAATGAGTTGACTTCAGATAACCTTTAATCCACATTAACCATATATTACCAAAAATCCTATAGCTTTCATAGTTTGTAAAAGAATCCTCCACTCAACCTTATCATAGACCTTCTCAAGATCGATTTATAAACAATACCTTATTTTTTATTAGCAATTTGAGAACCATATGTAGTATAGTCTTTAGTCTTCTTGCTAAACATTTAGCTAGAATTTTATACAGACTAGATACAAGACTAATGGGTCAGATGTTATCCAAAAACTTAATCATCCCCATTTTAAGAATAAGGGCAATAAAGTAGAATTGAGGCTAATATTCACAAACCCCTATCATAGAATTCAAACATCATATTGAACACTTCCGACTAATCGAATCCCAGTACTACTGAAAGAAATGCAACGGGAAACCATTTGGTCTTAGGGCATGATCCCTACCAGACTAAACACAGCTTCATTAATTTCAACCTCAGTAAAAAGTCTCTCAATTCAAGTTCTCCTTTCTGAAGTAACTTTTTAAATGAGACTTGACTAAAATCTGTGGGAATGCTTCCTGGAAATACTTGACCATTGCATTTTTAAGGCCTACCTCATTTCCACAACTACATCTATTTTTAGACCTTGAATATTGTTAATGTGTTTTCTAGCATTAGTAGTTTTGTGGAAGATCCATGTATTTAGATCACCTTTTTTGCGCCACCTAATACGAGATCTATGTTTCTAATACATTTCATCAACCCTAAGCCCTTCATGCAATTCCTTATACAGATTATTACGTAAAGCTATATTTTCCATCTCAATAATACCAAGAATCCCACTCTTTTAGGTCTAAATCACAAATATTTGACATTGTCTCCTCCAGTTTCACCTTATAGTTTACCACATTTCTCTTTCTCCGGTCTATCAATTCCTTTTTAACCCCTTGCACTTTTATGGAGGCCACATAGCTAGACCACCCTTGAACAGAGGTTTTGCTAAAAGCATCAATAATCAGATCATTCATAGCATTTTTGTATAGTCTCGAAAGTCGGTCGCTGAGTGAGGGAAAGCCTTTCAATAAGAGCCTAACTTCTTTTAGTTGCAAGCAAGCCCTACTAAACTAAAGTAACGCGGAGCGGCTCCAAAGGTTCTGCACGAACCTTTGGTATTTCAGTTGAGCGAGCAGTTTGATAGTGACTTCGGTAGGGAGACAAAGGGCTGCTTTAATCTAGGAAACAGCCGAAAACTTGAGAAGTTAGTCTATGCTATCTCGAACTTAAAGTAACCTCTACCTCTAACCAGAGACTTGCTTTCCTATTTCAGTGGGATATGGTCAAAATAAAGTTTAGGGAGGGCACAAGCTGACCCCTGAGGAAAACTCTCAGCCCAACCCGGAGTGACCAAGAACCGGTCTAAACGAGTCATAATGGGGTTCACAGGGTAATTATTCGACCAAGTGAACTTAGCCCTGCCGTTGGAATATCTAGGTTCTTGGAGCTCGAGATATAATTTGAAAAGGTTTCATACAAGAATCGATCTTATGTTACACACTAGACTCATTTGGCCATTTAATAATATTAAGGCTCCCCCTCCCCCACTATAGAAAGTTCAACCCACAAAATCGGCCTTAACATTGAAGTATTCATCCCATATACTTTTGAAATAAGCAAACAAAACAAAAAATATTGTTGAAAAAAAACACAAGATATTGACAATTCATCTAGGCCATTCACAAATCAAAACTGAGGGATCACAAATAGTCTAGATACCCCCAAACAAGCTACCAGAATCCTTAGTACAAAATTGTATAGGTCTATTGCCCCATACAGGCCTAATAGCAAACAACCTAGAGCTAGCAATTTTTGTTTCTTGTATCAAAATTAAATTAGGGAATTCTTTCTTAATCAAATATACGTTTCGCACTAAACAGACCCCTAGCATTCGAAGAGAGAATTCTAATCATTTAGACAGAGAAGATGAACCATGTCTGATAGCATACCTACTAATAGATATGGTCTTTGAGCCAAGCTCCATCAACTCTTGATTATGACCTTTCTCAGTGCTTTTTGATGTCGCTCTATTTTCTTTATCAACAACGCTTACCTTCCTGTAGCTGGCTTTCACCTTCTTCTTCCGGCACCTACTCGTTGGACTTTGTAAAGCCTCAATTGCATCCACAATCTCCTCCATAGAGTCTTCCGCCTGAATATTCATAGCCTCAACCATTTGGATAATTTGATTGCGTGAATCATTATTAGTAGAACCATTTATAGAGGTTCAACATCCACAACAGTTTCCTCATTAGCCCATTGTTGCCCATTCGAATATTCTCCAGTTTCATACACCACTATGGGATAATATGCTCATGATACTGCATCATTTTCTTTCATATTAAAATCTTCTTCAACATCTATCTTAATAATCTAATCATGAGGCCAATCACTTCCATCAGACTGTCTTGGGAGCCATTGCTTAGCAGCTACAACTGATTTCTTATAAGGCAGAAGCCTCTTCATATCTTCAATATCTTCTTCAATTCTTAGTTTCATTGATTGTTTAGTCGAAAAACCTTCTCTGTTCTTGTATATAAGCCAACCATATACGATACCCATCCTTTCCTTCTGTATACTCAACTGGCCATCCATCTTCTCAACCGCCATCACGCACTTCTAGGTATACTTACCCACCTTCTACGCCGCCTCTATCTGTCCCTGACACTGCTTTCCAAGGGATTTTGAAATCCCCTTCGCCGCTTCTTGAGAAACCAACTTATTTCTTTGACCATTTTGCCCATCACATTTGATGCCTTTATCACTGTCCATCTCCAAAGTAAAACTCGTCACTATCATCAGATGATGCTTTTCTGGCGTTTCCACATTCTAATTAATCACATGACCTCTTCCCATACTTTGAATATTATTATCACTCCTAACTATGTACTCATGACTTAAAGTACACACTATTGCCATATTATCAGACTGCCATGATTTGTAGGGTACTCAACTATCTTTATCACCGCTAATATCACCTACATCTTTAGATCTTAAAGCCATTGCTTGCATATTTTGGCTACTATTATTATCTCCAAATTTCCATTTTATACACCAGACATTTTTGACGCCCAAACTACCTTTTTGAAATTCCTCATGAAATCTTCATGCCCACCCATCTCCACATGTCCTAACTCTGGTTGGTGAACTTCTCCCTTCTCTTACCTCTATTCGGAAACTTCCTCTGTAACTCCCATGACTTCCTCACCACTTGATCTTCCTTCTTATGATCTTGACCTATAGAATATGACATAGGACTATCTCACCCCTACCTGCCCCCTCACGCTTAGAAGGCGTGCTGCCCTTCCTCCCTCCCCCTGTAAATAGCTCCAATTCTCTCCAAAACAGCTAAAACGATACGAGAAAGGCAGGTTTTGGGGGGAAAAGGAAAAATTGACAGGATTCCCTCACTTCTTCTGCCCTTGATATTCTTGCCGATGTCATTAGAAATGAAATCACTCTAAGAGAATAAACGAAAGGGAAAAGAGAGAGAGAGAGAGAGAGAGAGAGAGAGAGAGAGAGAGAGAGAGAGAGAGCGTGTGAAGGTAGAGAAAATGAGTGTGCTTAAAGATGTGTGTGTTGGTGATGATGGATTTGCTGGTAGCAATAGCAACTCTTACTATGCTCAAATTACCAGAGCTAAGTCACAGGCTAGTGCTCATCGTAAACCAGAGTTGATTCTAAGGTTTTGATGGATGCATGGATGAAATTGTGATCTTAAATGTTGTAGATGCGATATGTTATACAAGAAGGGACGTGCTACGATCTACGTTATTGGGATCTTTCTCTCAGGCATTATAAGATCTTAGACGTTTAGATCGATGGGCTTGGAAGGTTTGGAATATTTCGGAGAAGCCTACATGTAAGCTTTTCTTGAATCATTTGTGTTTTTCCTGTTGTTTGATAAAAATAATATATAAATTATTATTAGAAAAAGACATTGAATATTTAGATGAAATCTTTTAACAACTCAAGATTGGTCAGCATCGTTAAATTATTAAAAAATTGTTCCTAAAATATGCTCGAGTAGAATAGATAGCCTACCAATTCATATTTGGAACTTTGAGATCTTTAAGCAAATTACAGAGATTTGTAGTAAATTTGTAGAAGTGGATTGGAAATCGGTGATTGGTGATAATATGGGGTCCTACGATTAAAGATAGGACAAATTCATGAGAGAATCATTCTTGTAAAGATCATTTTGAGAGCCAAAAAGTGCTAGGTTTACGCTAAAAATTAGGATTGAAGATTCTTTGGATTATGGGACTAATCAGAGTATGGAAAATGCATATTTGGCTAAAGCCCCGATACATAATATTGGTAAAGAACGACAAGAAATTGATAGGAACCAATAAGACCATTTATATTTGGTACGTGGAGCTCACAATTACCAGTGACCATTGGATGTGAAATTAGGCAGCTAGATTTGTTCCACTGACCATGCTCAATGCTCAAAAGTACTTTTTCGAACTTTGTGACGCACCCAAGCTATTAGATTTTATGTGTGACAACTGTAGGACATTTCTATACCAAAAGTACATAATTTTATAGTATACAATTCCTTTTTTTAAATAACAATCTTGTAGGGGACTTTTCCATAATTTTACTAGATTTTTTTATGAATTTCATATGGAGATTTTATGTGCACGAATCCATCAGATGTTTCCCGTATTCTAATCTTCGAATAGGTATTTCATTTATATTGTTCAAATATTGCAGTCAAAGAGAAACTTATCAAGGACTCATGAGATAAACAATTATTCAACTCACCAAATGTTTTATTTAATTTCGAAATCCCATTAAAAAAGACCTAATCATGAGCAAGAATACTTGATATTTCAGGAATGATCCAATTTTTAAATTTCTTAAACATCATAGACTATGGGTTTAAAGGGCCAATGGACCTGCACCTTTTCGAAAACCACATGCTTATTTCCTCTTTGCTTTCTGGAATCATGTCCTTTCCATTCAAAAGGACAACGTAGTTCAGCCCGAGACCCCTTTCTTTGGATACTTCAATGGCATGCCAATCAAGCCCAAATCCGATTCTTCATCTTTCAAACTAGCGCTGGCAATGACCTAGGTAGGACCAGCCATGACCGGGCCCAGCACAGTTCCCTATTCAGGATGGGAGGAGGCCAAGATAGCCTCAAGCTGATTTGTGGATTGAGATGTCGAATTTCGTGCACCAATGTTAGGCATATTGAAGGTGGAGTCGAACCTATACCGATAGTTGGTTCTGCTATGCTTTTGTTTCCCACAAAGTTGACTTGAGGGAAGAAGGTTGGTTGACTCTTGCCTGATTTGCAGACTAATTTCTGTACAGTGGCATAGAAAAAAGGCCATGATCAACATTCACATTGTAACCCGAATTACTGAAGTTGTTTCTTCCTCTTCTGCATCCACAGTCAAACCAACCTCAACCATGTCTGTCTAAAGGAGTTGGAGACAATTAAGACATCATGTCCTTGTTTGGTTCCTGGTTCACATGCATTTAGTGTGACAAACATGGATTCAAGTTGTAGAAGCTGAGGGTGCAACTCAGTAAAGGTTGTGGTTCCTGGTTCACATGCATTCAGTATGACAACATGGATTCAAGTTGTAGAAGCCTGTATCAATATCAAAGTCACAAAGGTCCTCTATTTGTGATTCAAATCAAAGTGCATACATCACTTTGCCACGGTCGAAAATTTGATTTTCAATTGCTGCTACTTGATCACACGAAGCCTTAAGCTTCTTCAGAGAATTGGTAATGAATGAGATATCTCACTTGACTTATACCTGGAGTTCATGTGCATTAAATGCTTGTGAGTGTGAAGACTGAAGAGTGTCCCTCAAGTCATTTGTCGCACCATTGTCAGGAACTTGGAATAAAATTTATTAGCAGTGGTGGTGATCCAAAAAGCTAGGGTTTAGTCCAAAGCATTTCTTCATCATCTGGTCCTTCTGTAATGAATGTGGGCTTGTGGATTGAGATAAGTTTTCTATTCCCTTCATTATTTGGTCCTTCATTTTGACCGCAGTTTTGGATCAGTAAATGATCCGTGAAAATATTGACTATGAACGAGGCTGCCTATGGGCCGGTTTGGGCCGGCCCAGCTTGGGGTTCAATCGTAGCTCGAAATAGTGGAGGTTAGGCCCAAGCCTGGCATGTGGCTCAACAAATTGGGACCAGCCAAAAAGCTAGCCACCTACCAGGGCCCATTATCAACTTTAACTAGGAAAGCTTTCTATATTCGCCCTACAACATAGAAGTTCTATCCTCCCCCTACCATCTAACCGTCCATTTCTTATCAAGAGAGTCACTCACTATTTGATCTTAGATCCGATCACTCAAAGTATTTTATTTTTAGTTTTTTTAAGACTATTTTTCTGAATATGAAATTTGGTATGTGCCATCTTCTCATTGGGCACACCTATAAAAGATATTAAAAATAATTTTTTATAAAAAATAATGATCAAAATACCCCTTAAAACTTTTTGGGGTATTTTGGTCATTTTATTTTATTGAAAATATTTTGTTTTTATATTTTTCTTTAGTGAAAATTTAATAGAGGCATGGACATCCAAAATTTGGTGTCAAAATAGTTTATAGAAAAAAAATTAAAAATAAAATAATGTAGAACCATAACATTGTGATTGAGGCAATCTTAACCTTGAAAGGTTGGATAAAAAGGAAGATAAAACTTCTATGTTGTAGGGGAACATAAAAGACTTTCCTTAGACACTTTACATAAGAAAGTTTTTGGAGTCAATTTGATGGAACATGACGTGATTCAAGGTTTAATGATATTAACATCTATTGTTACCCTTAATATTTAAAGCTCCAAAAATTGGCGCAAATTGACACTTTACAAAAGAAAGTTTATGGAGTCAAGTTGATGGAACATGATGAGATTCAAGGTTTAATGATATTAATATCTATTGTTACCCTTAATCATGATATTTAAAGCTCCAAAAATTGGCACAAATTGAGAAGAAATATAAACAACTAAAAATCTTTAAAATAGATGGTCCAAATGATGTCTTACAAGATGCACTATTTTTCATAGTTGAAGTCTTTTTTTACCATATCCAACACCTCAGGTGGAGATGATCAATTGGTGAGTTTTTAGCATTGGAACAATCTTTTCGAATGGGTCTTTGAAGTAAGCCTCACTTCTATAGTATAAGGTTGATACCTTATATAAATGTTTTCCTTCAAGAAATGTTCCATTTTATTATGAGAAATTTTAATGCAGCCTTTCTAAGGAAATGTTCAATTTGCTAAAAGAGTATTTTTGGCAGCTCGTTTTTTCAAATAAATATCCAATGTATGAAAATTTAATGTTTCATACAAATTTTTAGCACAATATTACTTTTCATAGAGCCAATACACTGCAGTAATTGTTTGAAATAAGCCGATATATTTACTACGAGCTTGTCAATCATCCACTACTGAAATCAGATAATGAAGCAACTGTTATTAGTACTATTTTGAAATCAATTGGACAGATTGAACACTTATCCAATTTCCAATATTCAAATTATGGGAAAAATGTAAAAATAATGATAATCATGGCATATATCTGAAGTCATATGAAGATCAAGGCTTCCAAACAGTGTTAAAAAGGTAGTCCCCATCATGCCTAGGTAGCGCATAGGGGGGAACAGGAGCTTAAGCACCCCATCAGCACCAATGCAATGATCCTAGGCAGCCTGCCCCAAGGTGGGTGCCTAGGCAGGTGCATCGCCCAGCAGTTGGCCCTCCTAAGCACCTGAGATGCCTAGGCCAGTGCATCTTGCCTCAGCTAAGGCATGTGCCTCAATACGATATGATATGTGCACACGAGCTTGTGTGCACGTTAGTATGCGTGTGTGAGCGCCTATGCTATTATGCGTGCTTGTGTGTGTGAGAGGGGTGGCACTTTGGAATTGAGGCACCTTAAGTACGTGGCAAGAGCCTCCTGGCCTCCAAGGTGGTGCTTTGTGCTTTTTTCAACATTCCCACCAACCATGAATTCATATATCCAAGCTCACCAGCTCAAAACTAAAAGTCAAATACACAAAAGATGATGCACCAGTGACGTCATAAAACGAAATACTAACCCAAAAGAGAGATCATGCTCAAACTATACACTGAGGAGACATAAAAAATCTAACCAGATTTCTAGTTACTTCATTGGAAGTCTTTGCAAACTGCTCCACACTATTTAAACTAGATATGATAATATAAACTGATTCAATCTTCTAGATTCGAGAGTAAGTCAACAACTAAACCGATCATCTTTTTGAGCTGTGAACTTGCATGCACATGCAAAAACATCAGTCCCTTTCCACTCCTCCAAAGTTCTTTGTCACCACCATTTCATGTTGATTGGTAATGCAACAAGTGTGCATTTAAGTAGATAAACGACAAAATTCCAAGTACACTGGGAGAAACTGTTATATCTATGACTCATACTCCAATGAAGTTAGACAGCGCTCTAATCTGAAGAGATGGGTAGAAAATTCAAACATTGAAAGCAAAATGGGAATCCAATACTTGTCACAATCTTCTCAATAAAACTGAATTCAAGGTAAAGTAGATGCGAAAATCTTGACCAAATCAAACTGGCACATTTTACCCATGTCATGATGTACATGTGGAACCCGCACATTTTCGAATCAGGATATAATCATCCCAAAATGACACATAACCAATAAGCAATTCGACATGACCGTCAGCTCTCTCCAACCGCTTCAATCCCCTAAGAGCAAGTTCTTGTGTATCCTTCCATAGTCCCTTATTAAAATTAACTGTGATCTTTTTGAGTACTCGTGCATTCTTAAGCAAAAAGTTCATAAATCCCATCCCATCCTCCTCTCCACTGAAGTCATTTATCACCACTCTCTCAAGATGGTGGATAATACAGTCGGTAGGCTCCACATTTTCCCATAGCCCTGAAGAATATTTTTTCCCAAGAGGTTCATCACACTGGAAAAAGGCCATAGAATAGAACAATATCAAGGATACATATAAAGAACCACCAACACTTCATAGAAAAAGGAACTCTATAATGAGTTTGCATTAAAGAATACGAACCCAAATAACAAGTTCTTTTAATGATGGACAGCTTTTAAGAAAGCAAGTGAATTCTGTAACCTCCAATGGTTGGGTCATGTCCACCTTTATCGACAGTTTCCTCAAATTCCCAAAAACAGGGAAATTTGATCTACCGATACACAACTGCTACAACCAAACAAATGTTGATAATAGATATCAAATAACCAAATTTACATGTAGGTATCAACAACATAAATAAAAATATAAGCGCCTTATACATTTCTAGAAGGTAATAATTTATTGAGTGTCGTATTCATTTTTAAAAGGAATGATCTGAAAATTCTAGGCAACATAACAATTATTTGAAAGCCTTATGCTACATCCCCTTGCCCAACTCCCCATTTCGAGAAAATGCTTTACACACAACATCAAGAAGCATCAGCCATGAAATTGTGTACTTGTCAGAAAAGTAACATGCTTTGTCAAATATACTACAGAAACTAAGAAACTCGTGGCAGACCAAAAAAATCCATAATTACCTGATGATGCACAAGCATGTGTTTGTGGGTGGCGGAGGAAGAAAGAGAGAGAGAGAGAGAGAGAGAGAGAGAGAGAGAGAGAGAGAGAGAGAGAGAGAGAGAGAGAGAGAACGAGAGAGAGATGCCAATTAAAATAATGCACATGACATTTGATGCACATAATAGCATCTAGGAATATCCTCAAAAAGAAAGATATTTGAAACCATTATTACCTTGATGAAAGATCCAAGCAAGGACATATTCTCGACATAAGCCAGCTTTTTTAGAACCATGACTAGCACATCAGCTTGTTCACCATCCAGTGTGAAGGGACTGTGAGACACACATGTGCAAGAGAAGTTCACCAACCGAGGAAAGTTAAACACAAGCGCATGAACGTTGAAGTGATTGCTCATGTAACCAGTGACATTCAGCGACAACAAATTTGGAGCATCAACCAAAACTTCACATAGACTTACACGGCAATTGTTATCTATTGTCAAGCACTGAAGGGACTTAAGTGGAGAACGGATCTTTATAAACTTAAAACCCCAAGCGTTTTGCAATGTCAAGCTTTGAAGACGCTCACATTTAGAAACTAAACCCTCAAGATGGCTACCTTGTATGTAAACACCAGAGAGAACAAGAACCGCGAGGGATTTAAAGCCTTTAAAATCCACTGGTAGTTGTATAAGGCAATTTTGCAGAGTCAATACCCTAAGAGACTCACAATCGAAGAAATACGAAGGCAATCGATAGAAGTTCACAACAAATTTTTTCAGTTGAAATCGAAAATCAAGATCAACTTCTTGTGCACCACTGCATGTGAGGAAAGAAATCCATTGATCAACATGGGAGGTGTAGATACCAGGGTTAAATAAGAGCTGAAACTTTTCAATATGACCAATATGACTATTAAAAACATGGCTGACAGCTTTGACCATTTTTTTTCTCTTATCTTCTGTTGATATTCTCCTCTCATTTCTCCATCCATTTTGGTTATTTAAGCAAAAGCAATCTTCATTCATATCAAGACCTGTGGCACTAGTCCATACGTATTTCCATTTTTTTGACAATACACTTGTCCTCACTGCATCTTTCATGGATAAACGTCCAGTGATACAACTCAGAATACAATCAGGTAAGTTGCTTATGAAGTCAGAGGAGCCAACGTCCCTATTCATTCCCTCAGTCTTCTGTAAGCCAGCCTTCACAGCACAATGCTTTTTCATTTATAATCTTTATAAATAACTAATTACTCCTCGTCAATGATTCATAAACTGAACAAGAAAAAATATTCTAATTAATAGATTTACATTGCTAGCCGAAAATTTAAAATTGGACTCCAGTCCATTGAGAATCTAAACATTTTGAAATCTTTCTATTGTTCAACAAAGGAACCACAATGACTTTATCACAATCTACATTTGAGCAGGAAATCCATAAACTAAGAGTTTCACCGTTTTTGCCTCATATTAGCTGCCAATATACAACTCAGAGTACGAACTTTTCATGCATTTACTACCTGATTCCACCCATTCAATCATAATCTGAATAAGAAAATAAATACTAGTTGTTCTGATTGAGATACTAGAGAATACTGAAGCTAGAGTCTAACTCAATGAAGCTAAACATCATAGCAAAATCAAAACATTTGACAAAAGATCCAATATAACTTAATCAGCACCAATTCTTGTGTAGATATAAATAGAACTAGAATTTCCTCCTATCTACAAATATTTGTGCTCTATATGGTGCAGCATTATTTTGCAAAAATTTAATTAAAAGGTGTAGCCACTCAGGTTTGTTAAACATAAAATCATCCTTCTCATTTAATTGGATTGAAGGAAGACTTGTATAGTCCCAAATAAGCAGCAAGCACTCATCTTCAACAACACATTAGAAAACCATGTTTCAGTGGGAGTAGAAGCAATAGTACTATTGTTCATGAAATACTTTCTAAAGGATAAAACTACCGGACTCCTATCATCTGAATCAGGTTTTAATTCACTAGTATCTCAATAGAACATCTATGGTGAATAAAAATATGAGCACAGACACTAAACTTAAAAAAGGAATGTGTGAAATCATGGTAGAGATACACACTTAGAGCTCCTTGGCCAGGCTATGTCAAGGAATTCATCACATGTGAATTGTTTGTAACTTCTATAACCGCAAGATGCAGATCTCACTTCGTGGCTTATCCAAATGCAATTTGGACAAGGTGCCCAAGTACTCCACCAACCTTGATCAATGTTATTTCCAACATACTAGAGAAAAATTTAATTTTGGGATAAATTGTAGACCAGTTGACAGTAACCTTCAGATAATTTGGCAATAAGTCATGACTAGTGAGATCTGGTTTTCAGTGCCGGATGCTAATTGTCTTGTGATTATGGGAACATTATTTTTCCAGTGCCTAATGCCAATTTTATCTTGTGATTATGGGAATATTTTGAAATAGGCCATCATTTTTTCCAGGAAAAAGGTTGACTCAAGATGTAGAATGCAGGCCATCTATATACAGTTGCTGGCAAATATTTCTTGAGATCATGAAAGGCTTCTTTGTAATTCCAATAGAAAGGTGTCTTATTCATCATTATGATTGTATTTTGTATATGATGAACCATTTAAGCTCAACAAATTATATTATAATCATTGGTATGTCATGAAACATTTAAATTTCCTCTCACAGTCACAATTTGTAGAGGGGGTTAATTTCCATTTATTAGTGCAGAGCGTGAAAACCCGGCGTCAGCCTAAGTCACGTCCGGCTCAACACCCTGCCCAGCCAGGAACCAAAGATATGGGAGCCAGCCAGTTCCCAATAATGTGGAATCCAGATGGTCGACCAGAATCCGTGTTATCCAATTCTGTATAAGTTCCATCTCTACTACGAGAAAACTCTTCACACCTTTGAGTGCACCAGATTTTTCTATAAAATTGCACTTTTAATATGCATTCACTTGATATTAACTCTCTCTTACTATGAGAAGCATATATAACTAATAAATGCTTGTAAACAAGAAGATATCCAAGAAATCAAATCCAGAAAGGAAGGAGTGCAATGGCTTTCGAAAGTCTATTTAGAATTTAAAAGGGTGCAAATGCTTCCAAATAGTTCAACAGTTAGAAAAATCATCAGCTCCACTCCAGTTCTTAAGATCCAGGTTTCTATGATTACCAGTGTAAAATTCCCAAAAGCAAAAACCCCAAAATTTATTTTTCCCATTATATGTAGCAGAAGCTCACATCATAAAGCACATATAGATCCAATCCAAAAATGGCTAGGGCTTTGCTTTTCCATTCTATATTTGAAGAGTAAGGCTATGCATTTCCTAATCTGCATGCATCTTCAATATGGGTTTTACTCAGTTCATCTTCAAAATTCATCAGATCAAGGAATTGATATTTGATATATGTCAAAATCAATTGTAAGGCTGACAAAACTCAAGACATAAGAAAACAAAAGCCAAAATCATGAGAGAGAGAGAGAGAGTAATCTAGTGTTAACAAAACTGTTGATAACCCAATTAGTGAGGAAAATGTAAGAAAGATGAAGCATCAGGTGGATAATGTGGGCCCATCACACCTAGAAATTAAGAGTACAGAGAAGGAGCCATTATAATAATTAATAAAATAAAATAAAAATTTCATCAGAGGGCTCCTGAACTCACCTCGAAGCTGACGAGAGAGAAACTCGGGACTGAGGTGAGAGGGGGTGCGAGATTTCATTAATTCGCAAAACCGGGCGGTTTGAATTTCCGCTCCTCGTGCTGACAACCAGGGATTATAGGAATAAAATGACGATTTTGCGGAAAAGGTTCGCGTAGTGCCCAGGTTTTTCTCACAGACGAGCACGTACACTATGCTACCTCGGGAGTATAGGAGCATATTTTACTCTAAGATGACCTAGTTGGCAAGAATTTTTTTTTTATTTTTTTTTAATTCAAAATTTTAGTAACTACTTTAGAATTACTAGATAATTATTTTTAAAATAATATTAATACTTGAATTTTGAGTTTTCTAAGACATAGATATCTCCCTCTAAAAATTGGATGGTTTCTATTCAATCTCGAGATTTTTTTTTTTTTCAAGTGCTGTAATTATGAATTTTTTTTTTTATATATATTGAGGTTGAGCTATGTGTTAAAAAGGTTTTAGCACAAAATTTAGATCCTAAAACTAATCCTATGTAGGTTCTACATGAGGGAATGAATAGACAGTATACTCCCAAGGAAGTAGAATATCTTTTAGTCAGCAAAGCTGCTTTAAATCTTGCCAAAAACTGTAGTTATCTTGATGGACAATGGATCTCAAGCTTCAAAAATGAGAAGAAATTTATACAAGGTGTCAATTTTGTAATATAGAAATGGGTCTCCTTGCCCTCAAAAAATTGAAAGAAAAAAAAATTGTTCCAGTTGATCATCTCAACCTCAAAATATATGGATATGAAAAAAAAAATGGAGCCTTAAAAATAAATAGTGCATCTTGTAACACATTATCCCAACCATCCAATTTTAAGATTTTCATATGTTTATAAATGTACTTGATCCACTCCATTTTTAGATCCTCAAGTTCCATAATTAGAGGTGGAAACAATATTTCAAGCCATTATAAGATTTTTCGGGACCGAAACTCATCTTCCAACAAGGTTTGAATGTGCGCACCTCATTTAAACAACACCCTTATTTTGCAAGTATCACCTATTTTCGAATTTTTTATGTTCTAAAATCTGTTTTCAAATGTCTCCTTATGAATTAAATATAGGTGCAGTACGCATAGAGCCGAGGCTCTAATCAATCAAAGTAAAGCACACCTTTAAATAGTTTTGAGAATTGTGGTTTCAATACTGAAAATATTTGTGATAACTTTAAAATGTATTTTTATCTTTATCATAAAAAAGTTTTGAGAATCCATTTTTCCCTCGATTAAAAGAAAAAAATTGAAGTATATGGACCCAGTCCAAGTCCTAGCCTATCAATGACTAGCATTGTTTTACACAATTTAGGAGGATGCAAATGAATTTGAGTAGTTGTATTATTGTTAAAATAAAATAATATTTTGGCAGTGTTTAGGGCTCGCAATGGACCGGAGAGGTAAGAATTTTTCGAATCGAGTCCGGATCCACCTAGATTTGGATCCGGATCCTCCTAGATCCATATTCAAATCCAACTATAGCTGGATCCGGATCCGAATAATATAAATTGGATCCAAGTTTGGATTTGGATCCGATCTGATCTTAAATATTTAGATCAGGATTGAGATCCAAAAATATTTATAGAATCCAAATCCAAATCTGAATCCGGATTAGTTCCACAGTTCCATATCTTTTTTTTATTTTTTGGAGATCATCCCTCCATTTGCATGTGTCGAGGGTTCATATCTAGGGGTGGCAATTGGTTGGGCATGGGTCGGGTCCGACTGGACTTGGAACTGGATCTGAATGGTATTGGGGTCTAAAATTTGGACCTATACCTAGACCCATCGGGTCTTCGATCTACCCGCTGGTCCCTGGTCTGAGGTCAGATCCATTGCTACCTGTGACTATGAATTTTCATTTCTTTGCCTGTTTTTTACAATCATATATATCTTATGAATATGAGCTTATTTTTTCTGCCAATAATATTGTAAATGTTGCCAATATTGTGACAATATGAACACCTAGCATGCACGTAAAGACACATGATTGTCATCATATACCATATGACTACGGGTATGGGTTGGTTCCGGTTTGACTCAGATTTGAATCTGAAAGTATTCGAATCCAAAATTTGGACCCATACCTGGACCCAAGGTTGAGTATACCAGTTGTTAGTATTTTTTGTTTGAAAAATACTTATGAGTATTTCAAAACAACACTATTGTTTATTATTCTTTCCTAAATTGCTTTGACTATAGTTTTATTGTTCTTTCCACATTAAAGAAGAGAGAGTTTCTTAAGCTGTATTTAAGAGCATGTATTCCCATGCTATATACTCTTAATACAATTGAGAGAGAAGTTGCATGTGTGGAGTACACGAAACGTGCGATGTATGTGTGTGTGGGAGGGCGCTTGATGATGCACTTTGCACTTGATGGTACATGTAACCATCACTACAAGTGAGTTTAAGGGGATGCATGTAACTTGTAGTGGTTGGTGCTGCATGGAACCACCACTATAGTTAATGTAACTTGTAGTTGTTGGTAATGCATGTAACCACCACTATAGTTAATGAGCAGCCACCTTATAGCTCTATATAATGAGGCGTCTGTCCCATACGAAATATACGCATTGAACAATTTTTTAGTCACTCTCAATAGACCATTCTCTGCAATTCCAGCAAGCAAACCAGTGAGTTATCTCTCTCTACTCGATTTCATCTCTTTCTCTCTCTAAACTATCAAGACTCTAGTATCTAGTGTGTGGGTTCCAAGCTCGGGTACATAGAGCTTACTAACATTCTAAAAGACCTCTCTGTTTTCTTGTATCCCGATTACGAATTGCCCTTTTTATGCACATTAAATACTATATCGAATGGGGCGCAAATATTGTCTTGAGATAACGCTCATGTGTGCCTGAAAACAAGAAGAGTTCGCGATCTATTTTTTCGAAATCATACCATTTTCTGCCCTCATTTCACCCAACCATATTCCAATACCCGTCGGGTCCCGAGTCCATTGCTACCTCTACTCATATCACCCCTACCATTTCCAACTAGGAAGACTCTCTCTCTATCTATCTATCTATCTCTCTTGTTATGCATGCAATTTTCAAAAAAAATGACATGGGACCTGGATCCGGACCCGGATCTTACCAAACTCGAATTCACCAGACCCAGACCTAACCCGGACCCAAAAATATAGTGTGGCACCTGGACCCAATAGGACTCGGACCCTAACCCAAAAATATAGTGTGGGACCTGGACCCGGACTGGAACTCAGGCCTAACCCAAAAATTAAAATATCTATGTACTTAACTATATTTAAATATTTTTTATTTATTGGGATTCGAAAAACATTACTGAACCATAAACCAGACCCCAATAGTGTTTGGTTACAATATTTAGAGCCAGACCTAACCCACCGGGATTAATTTTTTGACCCGTAATCAAACCAGGATCGGGTCTACCTCTCGTCCATTGCCACCCCCTTGAAATTTTCTCTCTCTCATGTCAGCGATAATTGTCAAACCTGGAAGTCTCTCTCTCTAGTGAATGAATAGTCTCTGTGAAATTGGGATCGGTCCTAATGTAGAGTCGAAGCCTATACATAAACAGTTGAAATGATAAACGGGCCAATGGGAAAAAGTTTACATAAGGTTGCAACCTTAAACTCTACAATTAACGTGTATTTAAATAATCCATCGTAAAAGGATTTTTTGAAGTTGGAAAATTCTTTAATTGATCATCTTGACATCGAGATGTATGAATAGAAAAAAAAAAAATTCAAATTTCTAAAATAGTACATCTTGCAACATATTATCTGATCGTCCATTTTCAAGATTTTCATGCGTGTACAGATTTGCTTTGGGATTTTAAAATTTTATAATTAGAGATAAGAATAAATTCTCACATCATCCTAAGAATTTTCGACACCAAAATTATATTTCACAAAGAAGTTTGAAGGTGCGCGTTGTTTCAGATTGCAACCTGATCAAAGCACACCCTTTAAAAATTAAAAGATCAGGAGCCGTTTGCAGACAGGGGTTTGGAATAGGATCATGGCCTCATTGCTGATGAGATTTTTAGCTTAACAGAAAAACCAGAACCAGCAAGAGGATGTAGGCTCTTCATAATTAATCTCGATGATCTATTAGTCTCAAACATGAATAATACCTTTGTTCATGGCAAGCAAGAAGAGGAGGTAAACATGGGCCAGCATTATTTCATAGTAAAGTAGACCAGTCAGCTTTAAGAACTGTCATCATCGTCCTATCATTTGGACAGATTGCAGAGGGAGTCGATTAGTCTGTATTGCACAAATAGGCAACAATGCCCTAGAGAAATCGAGTCATAATTTTCACTTCTTTTGGAAATGCAGGCATGAATTAGACATCCTATGACTATGACAGGACCATATTAATATCAACCATTAGAATATGAACTTAGTGTTCATTAAACTCTCTCTAAATATAAAGCTATCATGCTAAGGGGCATTCTTAACAATGTGGTGCAAGAGATGGCATTCATTTTAGTATTTCCTTGTGGGAAGGTTAAAAAAAAAGAATATAAGCAAGCTAAATGATGGATTATGTGCAATGTGAAAGGCATGCATAAATCACAGCACAAGTACACATTAGACATCCTTGGAAAGGAGTTCATCACATATGAATTCTTCTATCCTTATACAATCACAGTATGCAAATCTAACTTCAAGGCTTGTTCAAATGCAAATTGGTCTGTCATTTCTTAGAACATAAGGCATACTAAAACACGGACCAGATCTAAGACAAAATATGCCTTAATATAACTGGTTTTTAAGAAAATAGCCTACAAGCCATGCCAATATTGAATGCCACTCCTCAGTTATATGACCCAAAAAAAATTTACTCCTTTAAGAAACAATTATCTAAGAAACTCCTTCTTTTTTCTTTTTTTTTCTGGTAGAGGAGGCATATCAGATCAGCCATCATTTTGTTTCAAAACATCCAACTCAAAATCTTATGTTGATACCAGTGGTTTAAAAAACGGATCGGTACTCCGGATCAAGCACCCTAAAAACCCATCTGGATCAGTGAATCGGCGATCCGGATCGGGAATCGATCAAATTGGTCGGAATAAACTTTAAAAAAAATCCAAAAAAATTATTAAAATTCATTATAAATATTGTTTTTAAGGAATCCAATAAGAAATGGGGGTACTATATTATTAACTTTCATTTTTTCCTCAATATACGAATATTGCGATGTTCTTTCCCTGGATGAACTTATGTTAACCATTAAATTTACATCACACAAAAGAAAAATCATATAATTATCATGAATGAAGTATATAATTATACATGGACCACAATAAAGAATGGATTAAATCGATGGAAAAATTGCCACCAAAATCTCGAATTGGCAGAAAACCTTAAGCCGCTAAATAAAACCCAAATTATTACAACCTAACTAGCTATAATCCAAAATTATTAATACCTAACTAATTATAATACTATATACTGAATTGGAATTGTTGGTTTACATTTTATAATTATTTTACTATAAAAATAATAAAAATCCAAAATATCTTATAACATCATCTAATTTAAAATATATTACTGACAACTGTAAGAAAAAATAGTGCATTACCTAATTTATAATGCAAATAAATTAATAAATAAAATAAAATATTTGGTTATCAATGTAGAAATTATTAGAATGCGTACCAATTTTCGAAATAACATTTTAATTTTTAAAAAATCAAATTTTTTAGGTTTCAAAAATCAATTTTTTTTAGGTTTCTAGAATAATTGCAGCGCAAATGCGTGCTTGAAAAGCATGATACTTGTTGTATTACTTTTTATTTATTTATTGACAATAAATGTTTGTTGTATTACCTTTTTTAAAAAAAAAGAAAAGAAAAGAAAGTGCTTGTTGTATTACCGTTGTATTACTTTTATTTTTTTGTCCAGGTAACTTTTATTTTTTTTTGTCATAATTTTTATTTTTTTGTCAAGGTAACTTTTATTTTTGTCATGGTAACTTTTATTTTTGTTGTCAATGTAAATTTTATTTTATTTTTTTGTCGAGGTAACTTTTATTTTTATTTTTTGTCATAACTTTTATTTTTTTGTCATAACTTTTATTTTTTTGTCAAGGCAACTTTTTTTTGTTAATGTAACTTTTATGTTTTTGTCAAGGTAACTTCTTCTTTTTTTGACAAAAATTTATTTTTTTGTTAAGGTAATTTATTATTTTTTTCATAACTTTTATTTTTTTATCAAGGTAAATTTTATTTTTTTTGTCATAACTTTTATTTGTTTGTCAAGGTAAATTTCTTTTTTGTGGCACAAAATTATTTTTTTGTCAAGGTTGTAGAAACGAAAAGCAACCCATGAAAAACAAGAAAGAAGAAACAAACACAAAAGAAACAAACAATCAACCACAACCCAAAGATATACGCGGTTCGGCAACGTGCCTACGTCCACAGGAGATTAGAGCTTCTTTACTGACAATGGAGAATAGGGTTATAATTCGCTCTCTTCCTCACGCCTCTCTGTTTTTATCTAATTACAAAGAGATTTACGTGTTTTCCTTAACCCTTAACTTTTGGATGAACCCCCAATTGTAACAATATATATCGAGTCTTAGATAGATGGTATAAATTACCAAAATACCTTTGTATGGATATATATCAAGTCCCATATATATCGAATCTCATGTATGGATATATCCCAACCTTGGCAGATATATTTCTTCATAATACAAGACATTAATCCTCAACAATCTTCAACTTGACTGAATTCTGTCGAGCCACCATGTAGATGTCTTCATCCCCGTACCTCCATAAAGGTACGCAACTGCACCCCCACCTGCCATGGGGTGCTTCCCTTACTTTCAACAATGAGAGACATTAAGCAAGTCCAAGCAAAGCTTGAACTTCTTCGTGGTGACCGGTTTTGTAAGCATATCTGCAGGGTTGTCATTCATATGAATTTTCTTCAGGTAAATGATTCTTTCTGACACAAGTTCCCTGATCTTGTGATATCTCACATCAATGTGTTTTGTCTTTGCATGAAACATTTGATTCTTTGCAAGATTTATAGCACTCTGACTGTCACAATGCAACACAGTACCTTCTTGCTCCACCCCCAACTCACGAGCCAAACAACGTGACCAGATCCTTTGCAGCCTCAACTGCTGTCATGTACTCTGCCTCTATCATAGACAAGGCAATCGTGGGTTGAAACATTGCCTTTTATAAAATAGATCCACCTACTAGTGTGAAGACTTACCCTGTAGTAGATCTTTGTTTATCTAAATCACCAACATAGTCAGAATCGACATATCCCACAAGTTTTATAGAGCTTCTCTTCTTGTTGAACATAATTTCGAGATCTGACGTCCTGTTCAGATATCTGAAAATCCACTTAATAGCATTCCAATGCTCCCTTCCAGGATTACTCATGTATCGACTGACAACACTGACAGCATGAGATAAATCTGGCCTACTACAAACCATAGCATACATGAAGCTTCCGATTGCACTAGCATAGGGCACTAGAGACATCTTCTCGATCTCCTCATCCGTAGTGGGACATTGTCATTCTGATAACTTGAAGTGACTCGCCAATGGAGTGTTAACTGACTTGGCCATTTCCATATTGAAACGCTTTAACACATTTTCAACATACCTTTTCTGAGTTACCCAAAGTTCACATGTACTTCTATCTTTATGAATATTCATACCAAGGGTCCTATTAGCAGCCCCTAGATCCTTCATATCGAACTCAGAACTTAACATAGACTTGAAAGAAGTTATGTCACATGCATTCTTGGCATCAATGAACATGGCGTCAACATAAAACATCAAGAAAATAAGAGAATTATCATCAAGAACTTTAAAATAAACATAACAATCATACTAACTTCTTGAATAGCCAATCTGCACCATGAAAGAGTCGAAGTGCTTGTACCATTGGCTGGGAGATTGCTTAAGACTATAAAGTGATCTCTTGAGTAAGCAAACTTGATCTTCCTTTCCATGCACCTTGAAGCCTTCAGGTTGCTCTATAAAGATTTGTTCCTCCAAATCACCATGAAGAAACATTGTTTTCACGTCAAACGATTCTAGCTCCAAATCAAACATGGCTACTAAAGCAAGTAATAGCCTTATTGAAGTGTGTTTGACAACCGGAGAGAATATTTTATTGTAGTCCACTCCCTCCTTTTGAGAGTAGCCATTTGCTACAAGTCTAGCCTTGAATCTCTCACATTCATTGTCTGTTGCTGCTTTTTTCTTCCGAAAGATCCGCTTACACCCAATTGCTTTCCTCCCTTGCGCCTCTTGACAAGCTTCCAAGTCTTGTTCTTTTTCAGAGACTTCATCTCCTCCATCATGGTTGTCATTTATTTATTACTATGTGAATCACTTAGAGTATCTTGGAAGGAGTCGATTTCTCCAGTACCAACAGTTTGAGCAAAGGCTACCATGTCCTCAAAGCCGTATCTCACAGGGGCTTATTGAACATGCTTCTTTCTTCCTTTTGGCAAACTGTTGGGTTCACCATGTGATTGTTGCTGTTCGGGTATGCTGCTAGATGATTTTTCCTCTTCTGGTGTTTCAAACTCTTCTAGCTTCACCTGGACTGTCAATCTTTCTTCATCACTTTCATCTACTTGCACTTTGTCTTCTTGCATGTTGACTGACTTCACCATGTGAGATTCGTCAAACACAACATCCCTACTAAGCACAACCTTATGTGAAGTAGGATCTCAAAGCGTGAATCCCTTCACTCCCTTCACAAAACTGAGAAAGATGCATTCCTGAGACTTAGAGTCTAATTTAGAACGTTTCCCACTTTGCACATGGACATAAGTTGGACATCTGAAGATCTTCAGCATAGAGTAATCTACCGACTTTCATGTCCACATCTCCTCTAGAATTTTACAATCAATCGCTATAAATGGTGACCTCTTAACGATGAAATATGTTATGTTAACTGCTTTTGCCCATAAACTTTTCTTCAAATCTGCATTCAATCTCATACTACGAGCTCTTTCCAAAAGAGCCTTATTCATCCTCTCAGCCACACCATTTTACTGAGGAGTTTCTGGTGTGGTAAAGTGACGTACAATCCCCTCTTCTTTACAGAATTCTTGAAATTCTCTAGACTTGTACTCGCCTCCATTATCTGATCTCAAGCATTTCAGTTTCTTTCCTGTCTTCCTTTCTACCTCTACTTTCCATTGTTTAAACTTTGTGAATGCTTCACTTTTGTGTTTTATGGAGTAGACCCAAACCTTTTTTGAGTAATCGTCAATGAAGTATTCTGCCCCACCCTTGGATTTGATTGATGAAGGCCCCCATACATTAGTGTGTACATAGTCTAATATATCCTTACTCGTATGAATTGCAGTTTTCAATCTAATCTTGCACTGTTTACCGAAAACATTTATTTACAGAAATCCAGTTTACAGGCTCTGACACCCTTCAATAATTTTCTTTTATAAAGTTTCATCCTACCTCGTTCACTCATATGCCCTAAACGCATATGCCATAAATTTGTATCATCTATGTTGGACTCAACAACTGTGGACAGTAGCTCCAACTGTAACTATATTCCCTATCAACCTGTATAGGTTCCCAATCATCTGACCTTTCATGACAACCATAGATCCCTTACTAACTTTAAGGACTCCACTTGTTGTTGTATACTTGCAACCATTCAAATCAAGAGCCCCCAAAGATACTAAGTTTTTCTTTAATTGTGGGACATACCTCATATCTGATAAGATTCGTACTATTCCATCAAACATCTTGATTTTGATAGTTTTATTCTAATGGTCTTGCATATCGCATCGTTCCCCATTAAAACAGACCCACCACTATATGATTTGTAGGTTTCGAACTAGTTTCTATTTTGACACATATGAAAAGAACAACCAAAATGTAAAATCCAAGAATTAGTAAATTGATTATTACCTGAAGATATAGAGAGAAGATCTCCATCATCTCCGTCAGAGCTATCGGTCATGCTAGCTTCCTCAGATGTTCTTTCTATATCTATCATCTTTATATTCTCCTTTCTTTTCAAACAGTCTCTCTTCATATGACCTTTTTTGTAATAATAGCAAATAAACTTACCATTCCTCTTTGATTTTGACTGACTTCTGCTTTCAGACCTCTTTTGATTTAATCTGCCCCTTTTATGACTCTCTTTGTATTTTTCAAAGAAACATTCTCCTTGAGATTTAATATTGTTAGCCTTCTTCCTTGTCTCGTTTGACATAAGAGTAGCAATGACTTCATCCTTCTCAAGGGTCTCGTTCCCGTATAATAGAGTCATAACCAGGTGATCGTATGATCCTGGAAGTGAAGCCAATAGAAGTAGGGCATTGTCTTCATCCACGATTTCGACCTCAAGGCTTGTTAACTGGCTTATGATCTGGTTGAACTCGTTGAGATATTCAAGCAGATATGTGCCTTCTTCCATCTGAAGAGAATACAACTGCTTCTTCAAGAACAACTTGTTTGTCAGAGATTTCGTCATGCAGATACTCTTGAGTTTTGTCCAAACCTTCGGAGCAGTTTCGAGATCCACCATATAATGCAAGGCGTCATCTGAGAGATTCAGATGAATCACACTTACCGCCTTTTCCTCCATCTCTTATCACTCTTCATTGTCTATCTTTGCTGGTTTCTTCTATGTCCCTAGCAACGCCTTAGCCAGACCTTGTTGTATCAAAAGATCTTTTATCCTTCATCGCCAAAGGGTGAAATTATTCTTTCCATTGAACCTCTCAATGTCATATTTGACGCTTGAGCCCTTTCCTATCATCGTGGTAGCAAACCCCAGAACGCGGAATAACCTTGTAGGCTATGATACCAATTTGTAGAAATGAAAAGTAATCCACGAAAAACAAGAAAGAAGAAACAAACACAAAAGAAATAGACAATCAACCGTAAAGATATATGTGGTTCGACAACGTGCCTACGTCCACGGGAGATTAGAGCATCTTTACTGGCAATAGACAAGAGATATATAATTCACTCTCTTCCTCACGCCTATCTGTTTTTATCTAATTACAAAGAGATCTGTATTTTTCCCTTAACCCTTAACTTTTAGATGAACCTCCAATCGCAACAATATATATTGAGTCCCAGATATATGGTACAAATTACCAAAATACCCTTGTATGGATATATATCAAGTCCCAAATATATCGAATCCCATGTACAGATGTATTCGAACCTTGGTAGATATATTTCCTCAGAATACAAGACATCAATCCTCAACAAAGGTAGCTTTTATATTTTTGTCATAACTGTTAATTTTTTGTCAATATAACTTTTATTTTTTTTGTCAAGATAACTTTTAATTTTTTTTTACAAAAATTGATTTTTTTTGTCGAGGTAATTTTTATTGTTTTGTCATAACTTTTATTTTTTTGTCAAGGCATCTTTTATTTTATTTTTTTGACAAAAAACTAAAAAAATTGTGGTTGCCCGATTCAAACTAAGAAGCTCTTGAGAAGAAAATGGACGTGATAACCAACTACACCATGCACTAATAACTATCTTCAAGCCTAAGTACCTTACTAAAATCCCACATCGAAAAACCTAAAGAAGTTTGACGTCAATAAAAGAATCCTCGGTATAATGTTCATTTGTGTATGTGAAAAAGACTGACAGTCTGCCACATGTGGCAACGCTTGTACAATGACTCGTTTTTTAAAGAAATTGCCCAACTCACCTGATTCCCAGGTTCTCCCGTGTCGACTCTCTCGAGTTCGTGCTACATTTTGAAATTATGGGTCGAGTCCAACTTCATATAACCTCATGAAGGAAAGGTCTTTAGCACGGATTTCCCATCAATGGAATTCCTAGAATATTTGTATACAGTAGTATAAATTCATGGTAGTATAAATTCAGAGAATTATGAATTATGGGTTGAGTCCAACATTCATATAACCTCATGAAGGAAAGGTCTTTAGCATGGATTTCCCATCAATGGAAATCCTATAATATTTGTATACAGTAGTATAAATTCGGGGAGATTGTTTTGTTTGGGCCTTTATTATTTTTTAAACTAATATATTGTTACTTGTTTTTTGAGAAAAGGCGAGCTTCATTAAGACAATGAATTACAAAGAAGAAAAGAGAACAAAAGAAACAACAAAAAAAGGAAAAGAGAAGTGGAGGGAAAGAGGAGAAAGAAAGGGAGCAGGGAGAGAAAGAAAAAAGGGCCCGGACTCAATCAAGAGGTAACTTTGTTAGCCAAGTAGTCTGCGGCTGAATTAAATCCCCAGACCATGAGTGAAGAGGACCTCAAATTCAAAAGGTAGCAACATAATTTCGTCCATGACACCACTCAAATGCCAAAGAGTGGAATCCGAACAGGAACTCCAGGAAATTACATTCGCCGAATCACCGTCAATGATGACTCTATGACAAAAAGGATCTAAAAGGGTCACACCCTTACGCACCGCCCAAAGCTCAACTTCATTAAGCTCACATTGATGCAATGTTCCTGAGTAGATCCAGAGAACTGAGACGAGATGATCTCGAAGGAGACTCCCATATCCAGCAATGGTGCCCTTAATGGTACCATTAAAGTTCAATTTAACCCAACCCTTCCGAGGCGCAGCCCAAACAAACTGTTTGCTGGGGCAGGTTGGTATGAAGAGCAGTAGCTGAGAAAAATTGGAGAAGACCATGTCCCTTGGCACTGCTTTAATGAGAAGAAAAGTATAGACCTAGAGAGTGATGGACCGCTTAATAGCTTCCAAAAGAGAGGGCAAGTCTCTACTACACCCTTCTAAGGTTCTCATGTTCTGCCCTCTACAAAGGTTCTAAGTGATAGCAACAACCGAGATCCTCCATAGCTGGATACCCAGGGAAGGGAAGAGAAGGGGGCGGGGGGACCATACTTGTTTAAGCCATGCATGTATCTCAACATGTCTGGGACCGATCCAGTTTGCCGAGCTCAGTAGCAAACCCCATAAGGTTGTAACAAAAGGGCAGTGAATGAAGAGATAGTCAATAGACTCTCCATCATTCTTGCAGAGCAAACAGACATTAGTAAGGATGAACCCCATTCTCCTTAGCCGATCAATGGTGAGTAGCCTTTAATAGCCAAGCAACCAAATGAGGGTCTTAACCCGATGGGGAACTTTGCAGTTCTAGAGCTTGGCCAGGGAAGGCATCCAATAGTACGAGGAGGCCGAGAACTGTCCATTAGGTTCCAAGGACCAGACTATCCTATCTGGTTTCCTGGGACAGTAACATAAAGCGTACAGAGATGCCCGCAGCGGCGGAAACTGTTCATTAAAGGAAGCGTCAACCCTCCGGGTGCTCATCCTGATATCCCAAAACCAATTGATCACCCGAAACATAAACCAAGGTCGCAAGCACCTCCTGTTTCTATGTTGATCTGCTATAAAGATCATGATAAACCATTTTGAGAGGGTAACCACCCAATCATTTAGCATGCCAAAATCTGATTAGTGCTCCTTCGCCAACCAGAATTCTAAAATATGCAAGAAAGAGCGGTCTTATCTAATGAATCCCTTTTCACACTAGAGAGAGTCTGAATTGTCTGGTATATCTTTTGCCAATAAATCTATCAAGATCCCTCCCATATTTTCCGAGTATGACCTTTGCCCAAATTTGATCCTTGTTGTTAGCAAGTCTCCACCACCATTTATTAAGCATGGACTCATTAATTGCCTTGATTCTCCTTATACCTAGACCTTCCTTTGTAAGGAAATAGACCGAGGCCCAGCTTACCAAATGTAACTTCTTACTTGATTGGGATCCACTCCACAAAAAATTCCTCATTTGCAACTTAATCTTGTGAATTAATGTGGCAGGGGGCATAAAGAGGGACAAGTAATAAATAAGCAAATTGGATAAGGTGGCTTTACTGAGGACCGATCTGCCAGCAAAGGAAAGGAATCGAGTTTTTCATCCATCTAATTTAACCACAACTCTTTGAATGAGTGGATCCCACATGGACCTAGGGGCCGACCCATTAAGGAGTGGCAGGCCAAAATACTTGGTGGGGAATGTTTCAATCTCACATTCCAACCACGAAGCCCAATATGACATTTCAGAGGAAAGACAGTTAATGCCAATGATTTTAGACTTTTTCCTATTAATCCGAGCTCCCGAGATAAGCTCATACAATTTTAGAAAAAGCCAAACATTCTGAATATTCTCGTTAATAGCTTTCATAAAGAGGAGGGCATCATCTGCATACTGCAAATGGCTTAGAACAATCCCATTTGGCCAGGCCGGTAAGCCCTGGATGAACCCACCATCCACTGCACCCTGGAGCATTTTACTGAAGGCTTTGGCCACTAAGGTCAACAAGAAGGGTGACAAGAGATCTCCTTGAAGAATACCTCTAGAGGCCCGAAAGAATTCATTAGCATTTCCATTCACAAGCACCACGAAATGGGCTGAAGACAAGCATCCCTGGATCCATTTCCTATAGGTACCACCAATGCCCATGAGTTCCATGATTTTAAGGAGGAAATCTCATTCCGCCTTATCGTAAGCCTTTTCGAAATCCAATTTCAACATAATATCCTTAGAACCTGAGGTTTATGTGGAAGGGATAGTCTCATGTGCCATGAATATACCATCTATGATATATCTATCTTTAATGAAAGCCGTCTGAGGGCATTTAACGATTTCATTAAGAACCTGATGAAGCCGGCTGGCCAATAAATACTATACAGTTGCTTGCACATATAAGTACTTTGATGCTTTCTCTTCATGATTTCTTGGAGTTGCATTATCTTCCAAATACTTCAAAATGCTCCTAACTACTAATCAAAGCATTAACTTTCTTGACAACCTTTTGCAGTATTATCTTCCTGATCCCAATATAAGTTATACCATATTTCTTTGAAGTTGAAGTGATCTTTGGGTTTTTCATTTCCATTCACTAATCTTTCATCTATTTTGTCCGGATCCCCTTTTTCTTCCAACCAAAAAAAGGCAAGGGTAAATACTATAGCGAAGTAGTACTGTAAAAAAAAGGTAAAAAGAACCCCCATTGGGGAGTGAAATAGAACATGAAACCATGAGCTCCAAAACAGAGGAAGGAGCATCTGATCTATAACTTAATACATGTTAAAGAATGAGCCGACAACTCATAGCAATAGCGAAAGCGAGTCTTCATAAGGCAATTGTCACCTGCACCTGGGCAATCTATCTATGACCAAGATGAAGCTTGGTGAAACTTAGTGAATGTTCGAACCGACTGATGTTGAAGATTCAACAAATGGGTTGTGGTTAGAGGTCAAATGCCACCCAAACCCAAAGCTAGCTAGTTCTCCTTGAATTGCGATGAGGTGCAGTAGTTGATTGGATATCTAGGGGTAAAGTAGTGTTTCAGTGCAGGCAAAGGGAGCTGTACCAAATTGAGGTAAACTCTGAATATTAGATATATCGGGTGATTCAAAAACAGGCATACCCAAAAGCGAAAACCCAAATCACTCCAGAGCTTGCACAAGATTTCTCCCTCTAGTCCCAGAAATTGCATCATTATCATCTTATCTTAGCCTTATCCTAACTATTAAAAATTGACTACATGAGTCCTCCACTTTCATATTCATAAAAAAAAAAAGTGGCAAAATTTTACGCCCAGCTGCGTACCTAACATAAACTCTCTTCATTTATCCGGCCATGACGGAGTTTGTCAGCAGAAATTACATATAAAATGCAATCTGATTGTCAAAAGAAATGCACATACCATTCCAAAAATTAGGTCAGTTTTAACTCTATGAAAAGAGCGTGTTCTTTCCATTCCTAAGATTATCTTCGAATAAGTCGAGTTGTTAATTTGTTTATTTTCAAAATATGTATCGTGTACTGAATGAAAACGAAATAAAAAGATGAGTATTGAGTAAGAGAGAGAGAGAGAGAGAGAGAGGTGAAATTGATTAAGAGAAAACCCTGATCAACCAAATAGCCTGTAACCAAAATAAATTAAGAGAGAGAGAGAGCTCAAACGAATTATGATAAGCAAAACCCAATGTGACTCGTACACTGAGTCTAATTCTTTGAGCTTCTCACCGAGGTTTCGCACCAAAATCAAAATTGGCCTCGAAAATTGCAGAGCTTTCTCTTCATATTCTCAACTCAAGACAGCAATCAGTTCTTAGGTTTACAGTTGCAGATATATACCACAAAAGCAGGAGCCGATATGGAAACAGGTTTGGAGGCACCAAAATGCGATTGCAATCTATCCTCTCTCACCTCTCTCATCCTCTTTCTCTCTCTAAAACTACCCAACTCCACGCCTCAATTCTCACGTCAGGCCTCTCTCACGATCCCTTCTTTGCCACTAACCTCATCCGCCTCTACTCCATTGCTGGAAAACTCGAATCTGCCCGACTGATATTCGACCAAACCTTCGAAAGAACTGTTTATTTGTGGAACGCTATCATCCGAGCTTATGCTAAAAATCAACAAGTTAACCATGCTTTCTCTCTCTACATCCAGATGCAAGCTTCTGAAACCAAGCCTGATGGTCATACTTTTGCGTGTATTCTGCGATTGTGCTCGGAGAATTCAGATTGTTGTCGCCTGAAAATCACTCATAAACATTTAATTTCGGCTGGATTCCAGCAAGAAATGATCCCAAGCAGTGCATTAATCAGTGGTTATGCGAAAATGGGCCTGATTCAGAGCTCCCGGAAAGTGTTCGATCAGATTCCTGATAGAGATTTAGTCATGTGGAATGCCATGATTAACGGATATTTTCAGTGTGGATTATATGAGACAGGCATCACATTATTCATTACTATGGTTAATTGGGGGATTAGGCCAGATGGGTTTTCTCTGGTCGCAGTTAGTTCATGCTTCATTGATGAGAGTTCCCTGAAACAAGGTCAGGGAATCCATGGTTTTGCACTGAAAACTGTGCTCAATGAAGAGAAACAGAACCAACATGTGATTAGTGGACTTGTGGCTATGTACACTAGGTGCAATTGCCTAGATTATGGTATTAAGATGTTTAACCAAGTCCTACACCCAGATTTAATCACTTGGTCTGCCTTACTATGTGGGCTTTTCCAAGTTGGAGATTGTGAAAATGGGGTGAAATTATTTAGGAATTTGATTTTTTCTGGAATAACTCCTGATCCAATCCTTATATCTGCTATTCTTTCATCTTGTGCAAAATGTGCAATGCTTAGGTGGGGTAAAGAGACCCATGGTTATATTTTCCGGTGCAATTTCAAGGATTCTGGCGAGATTTCTAGTGCACTCATCAACATGTACTCAAGATGTGGTTCCATAAAGTCGGCCCACCAGATATTTGAGACTGTGTCTGGGGGAAACTTGGTAGTTTACAACTCGATGATAGCCGGGCTCGCGGCTCATGGGCTAGGACTCGAGGCTATACAATTGTTTGATGAGTTGGTGGGTCGTGGACTCCGGCCTGATGGAGCCACCTTTGCAGGCCTCTTAAGTGCATGTCGACACTCTGGGCTCGTGGATGAGGGTCAAGAAATATTTGAGAAAATGAGAGGCATTTTTGGAATTTTGCCGGGGGTTGAGCATTATGTTTATATGGTTGAGCTTCTGGGGCTTGCCGGAAAATTGGAGGAAGCCTATTTTTTGGTGGAGGAGAGGCCGGCATCTGGTGTTTGGGGGGCTTTTTTGTCATTGTGTCGAGACCACAGTGATGTAGCACTCGCAAGGGTGGCAGCGGAGAGGTTGCTTGAGCTCGAGCCGAGGAAGGTGGCTTATAGGGTGATTATGTCTAATATTTATGCAAGTGAGGGGAGGTGGGAGGAAGTGAGGAAAGTAAGAGAGGAGATGGCAGAGAGAGAAATGAGGAAGACGCCTGGGTGCAGCTGGATTTTGCAGTGAGAGTCTTTGTGCCTGGATCGGGTACATGTTTTGGACCCTGTGGGTTGGGTTCGGGTCTAAATGCTTGAACCCAATCCGGGTCGTTCTGGGTCAGGCATGGACCTTATCGAGTCGAGTCAGGTTTGGGTTCAGGTGGACCTGACTTAGTATAAAATATATTAAAACATATATAAAACATATATTATATAGTACATAAATTGATTTTTTTTATTTTTTATTTATTTCTAGATCCAAGTCGAGGTCTAAATGACTTTCACCCATCCTGAGTCAAGGTTCAAGTCACTTGGACCCTTCCTAGGTCTGGAATGGGCTCAGTCCATGTAAAACCTAATCTGGTTGGGTCCTGTCCGGGTCGACCTGGACCCAACGCCTGCCACCCCTAAGTGAGAGAAGGGGCAATACTAGTGATACATTACTATTTTCCTTTCGGTCACTTATTAATGAACAGGGAATTACTTTTGTGATGACTTTACACTTATCCCTTGAAATCACACCATGTTAACTAATCCTAATCTCATTGTAAAGTAAAACTCCTTTGTTTACGTAAGAGTAGAAAACCTTTGTTTCCGTTTGTATAAATAGTATGTTATAGTCATCAGTCCAGTTTTGAGTTCCAAAAAAAAAAAAAAAAAGTTATTTTCCCATAAACGAGGCCGCCTCCTACTTTTATGTTATGCGAAGAGGCACTATGCTAACAACTAAGAATCCACTTTCTCAATGGTGGCTATGTAATCGAGTTGCAACCTCGTTTACCACAAGAAATCGTCAAAGGATTTTTAGATAGCTTAAGTAACGGGCGGAAGGGGATACGTTGAACGTGATCAAATGGTGTAATAAGGAATAACGAATCTCTTGAGAGCTTCGTTTTTGTGTAATGCCAAGTCATGGATATGGTTGATGCTTTGACTATATCTTTCCACCATATTTATATAGATGTTAATTCTATATCAGATGGTTTAGCTAGGAAAGGAGTTACACTTCCATCGATTTTAATTTCGGATGATTTAAATCTCTTGTAATCCTTTTCTAGCAATAAAATTTGATAACATTTGTCAAAAAAAAAAAGAGAGTAAAGGATGCGGTTTACATAACACATCCGTTTTAGACTATAAAAGTAAGGAGCATCTTGACACTCAAAAATGATCTTTTGGCCGGTCTCCTAATTGTTCCAAAGACATAGTTTGAGTGTCAAAAACCCTTACAACGGCATGAAAATCTATTTTTGTCTCTAAATAAGAAATTTTAAGCTTTAAAAAAAATATTGATTGTGTTGATTTATATCATTATCATCATTATTCGAGTCTTATCTCGACTATTTGGGGTCGGTTACGTAAATCTTGTTTCGTCATTTGGCTCTATCAAGGGTCATACCTTTAGTTAGATAGTGTTAATCATATATACACTTGAAAAGCTTGAAAAAAGATAGCCTAAATAATATATCAGAAAATGTACCACCCAAAAAGTTTTTTCAATTATTTTTGCAGATCAATTAAATGTAGCGACTTATAGCTCTTTTTCTTTTTCTATATTCAAATTCGCGATGATCAATTTCGAGTACTTCCTGGCATCAAAACAGATTTCTTTCATGGATTTTATAGCATAAGATTGATTCGTGATGTAAACTTTCTCATCTCAAAAAATACATACTATTACAATTGGTAAATCCATTTTGATTATATATTGATTTATTGCTATATTTCTTTACAGCATCTACCATCCATTCTCAACAATAGACGGTGGAAAGCCTCAAGACCACTCTTAATTATTATTTTTTAAATAAGTGTATTATTATTATTATTATTATTATCATCATTATCATTATCATTATCATTATTAGTAACAAATATTCCATAGCTGTATTGATTAAGTTACAATGCATTCAAAAAAAGTAATACATAAAAAATCAACAAATCTTGCATCAAAACTCCTCTCTTTGCAAGAGAGTCAGCCACTTCATTGCCATCTCTGTACACATGTTGGAAAAAAATACTCACGTCTCGAATAAGGTCCATAATTCTCGAACAAATACTCATGTCTCGAATGAGGTCCATAATTTTCATCCATTCCAATCTCAGCTTCCATGGTGATCAAGAGACACAATTACACCAATTTATGACATTCAAGGGGTCACATTCAATAACGCAGCAGCTCTGGATTCCTCGATCTCTGATAATGGTCAATCCTTGTAGCATAGCAAGTAACTCTGCCTCATTTGTTGTTTTAGAACCACAAGGCCTAACAAAACAAAATATTCAAAACAAAATATTCAATCACCAAGATGATTCCTCCAAATGCCTCCAACACCTATTGGCCCTGGATTTCCTATGAAACTACCATCACAATTCAGCTTTAAACAACCTATTGTCGGTGCTACCTACTACTATACGTCATTTTTTACGTACTTGTATCCCCGGGGCAAATAAGGAGAGAACCGGTAGTAACCTGGTCACGCTGGTGCCAAAGACGTTGCCAGACTACGGGAACACTATAGTAATACGCCTAAAATAGGACAACCTCTGAAGAAGTATCAGAGTGGCATCAAATTACAGGAGAGAGTAGTTTTGGATGCCCTAAAGACACCACAAAGTTTCGTCGCGTTCTGACAAGTTTTGATAAGATCAGGACGAAACTTATTTTTCAAATCCAGTTCCTATCGTGCTGAAAATGGACCCTATAATTATAGCTCTTTTTTCTAGGTCTCAAAATAGTATCAGACCACTGCCATTGAATCTGAAAACCCCAATTATCAAATTTCGGCTCAATCAAATCGTCCGGGACCATTATAGACCTAACTTACTATGGAAACTGTGTTTTCTCATTTTGGGATGATTTTCAAAGGCTCATAACTCGCTCGTTTTGATACCAATTACGCTCAAATTTGGATATGAGCTAGATCTCGATGACCCGCTTATTTTGACATATGGCAGGCGTTATGGTGTGGCCCGAAACAAGAGAATTTCTAGAGAAAATACGTGCTCGAAACATGGAAATTCAGATTTTATAAAGAAAACATCCAATTTTTTGGGAGGCCATAGCTCAAGATCCCGATCTCGGATTGTAGCAAGTATGGGCCTGTTGCGATCATGCTTCGAAGAGCTACAGTTTGATATAGTTTTTATGTATGATCGGAAGCCGGATGACACGAATTTTGAGGTCGAAAATCGCATACTTTTTCGATAGTTGGAATCTCATTTTTTGGTGACTTCCCAAAATTAGAACATGCTCAAATGGAGACTAAAATGGACAAAATTTATCACAAAATAATCGTGATAGTGTCCTCTTCAATTTTGTGATCAAAATGTTGGATCGTCGGTGTCAGATTGGTGGTCGAAGAATCACAAAGTTTGTAGACTTGATCGGATTTTTGGTTCTTTCTTAAAAATGTGTTTCAAGACAATCAAAGAATATCAAAACGTGTGTAATAGTTCAAGAATCGATTCTACGATGCTTGATCACCCAAATTACCATAAGCATCAGAAAAAGCTACCGAAGCGGACCAAGACTACCTCCACCTCGGAGTCACTTAGCTCTGACGAACGAGATTATGTAATGGTAGTTAGTCAAGATGGCGATGATCTTGAAGACCCATTGGCACGTCTTAATGAGACCCTGAACAATATACTGAATAGGCTGAAAGGGTAAGAGAATGCTTGACCAGGGGCATCTTCTCACCATGGGACAAATTCTCCTCTTGACCCTCAGTTTGAAGAAGAAGAACGGAGACCTCCACTCCCCCTATGGCTCAAACTTCAAGACCTCCAACTCCGTCAGTCCTTTCCAAGCTATTCCTCTAATGGTTACCTAGGAAGACATTCAAAATATGATCAAACGAAGCATTTAAGGCATACAAGCTTCAAAGCCCTATGAAAATGCTCATTATAAGAAGCCTTACCCGCCCTTCACTAATCAAGTCCCCTTTACCACGAGTTATCAAATAAGAAGATTACCTATCTTTGATGGTATCGGCTGACCCCAACAACATGCGGCACACTTCGTGTCAGTATGTCAAGAGTCAACTTATGATCCTAGACTACTTCTTTAACAGTTTGTGGAAACTCTAGCCGGACCTGCCTTCAAATGGTATACGCGTTTACTGTCGAACTCTGTTCACTCCTAGGAAGAGATGGAACACCCGTTCTATAAACACTTTTGTGAAGTTGAACGAGAAGTTCAAACTATAGAACTTCTCACTATGACTCAAGAAGTAAATGAACCTGTAAACAAATACATCTAGAGATGGATGGATCTTGCAGTATACTAAAGTAACCACAAGCTTGAGATTGATGTTGTACAGACATGCATTAAAAATATGAAGAAGGAAATCTCCCTCCTTGTCAAAGCTTCTAATCCCACCATCTTCTCAAACGATTTAAGGCAGTGAAAATTGAGAGTCTACTTAAGCACCATGGTGGGACTCAGACTCAGATCTCAAGGGGAGATCAAGGTCGGAATTTCACTAATGACAAGTTTAACCCTAGTGCTGGCCAACAGAGAGACACGGTCAGTGCAACGAATACTGCCACACTATTCTTCCTAAACCTCCTACTAATGTTGCACCTCTCAAGACATTAGATACTTCATAAGGAATAGTACCATTCAAGGGTCAACCTCAGGCCTATAACAGGGTGCCTCCATGACAAAACATGTACCAGCCTAATCAATTTGAGCAAAGATTGAACAAACAGTACAGTTTTAACAAAGCCTAAGTACCAGTTATATTGAAAATATTGTTAGAACAAGGTATGATAGTTCTTCCTGAGCCTAAAAGACCAGACCAAGTGGGGCTTACCAATCACAAGAATTCTTGTGCCTATTATCGAACACTGAGTTATCCTGAGATAATTTCCTAGGGTTCTAAATCTTAGATTGCTACTTTAACCATCAGCTCGTATAATAAAGTTGGGTCATAAGAGACACTTATTCTCTTACACTCAGTCACTCAGATTGGGGTCATCTTGAGTCAGATTTCTCTTGAGTTTTAACCATTTCACTACTCTAACCACCGATTCATACAATGTTTGGGTTGTAAGAGACTTTTATCTCTTTCACTTTCTTCTCTCCCTAGATCACATTTAGGAAACTCTTTAGTTTAATGAAATAGTTATTGGCTCAGTCTTGTAACTCTACTTTCCAAACCCTCAGGGTACCAAGGCTTCAATCCTGGTGCTTTTCTTTGTCTCCGAAAATACCTCTTAGGAGTGGTTCCACCGGGTGGCAGCCCAATTTTCTTTGGGTCATCTCTTCTTTTCTTTTTACTTTGTATTTTTCGTCTTATTCTTCTTCTCACTCCTAAACTAAGTTTTTATCGAGTTTTTATTATTATTTTCTTCTTTCTCTTCTCTCTTGCTTATGTCTCTTATTGCACTCTACTTCCAAAACTAGAACCCTTAACCTATAAAAGTACATTGGAGAAGATTTTATTAGCAATTTTCAAGTGAGAATTGTGGCGAAGTTTTGAGTTTAAAGATGAGGGCGAATTCAAACTGCACTACTAAACAGTCGGAGGGCTTTCGCTCATTGATCTAAGAGAGCAATAGCCCAAGCTTATCCCACGAACTCAAACCGCGGTGAGGTAGGTGCTCGAGTCCATCTTTTCGTCACTTTTAAAATCCCATGCGTGACACAAGCTGCACACGCGCTCGTGAAAGTCAGGCGGTTGTTCGAGAGGGGGTTGATTGAACCTGAGTCCCCGAGGGAGCCCGGGCGAGGTAGATCCAGGCGCGACCACCCATCTCCCTTTATGTCTCACCTTTACCAACATTTGCAGCATTAGATTTTTTACATTAACATCCATGTCCATCTTAGATATCCCAAAGTCTTCCTTAGTTATCGAAAACCAATTTTGACGGTCATTGGGTAAATCAAGTGTTTTCAAGGGCAGCTAGAAATGGGCAGGGATTTCATACAACGGTTGTATCATAGTATAATACAACGACACTTCTAGAAAACCATATTTGTGGTATTTGTATGACCCAAAATTTTGCACACACACTCTCTTCATCTCAATAATCAATCCCAAAAAAAAAAAAAAAAATCAATTTGAACCCCTAGATATAATCAAAATGAGTCCCCGCTAAAAACGAATCTAGACCATTCATTTGGTGAATTCCTTTAACTCAAAATCATTTTTTTCTGTTTTAATATTGTTCATCTAATAGTAATAAAGCTATCCAAAAAAATTGTAAATGAAAAAAATCCTTCTAAGACTTCGATCTAAGTATCTCACCAAAATGAATGACCTATATTAATTGGGCTAAAAAAAAAATACTTTCTAAGTTGTATTTTAAAATTTTTCGTTTTTGTGATTGTTCATTAAAATGAAAAGAATGTATATTACAAATTTTGGATCAAACAAATGGCCATGCCATGATTTTTTAAAGTTGTTGCACTATATTACTATACAACCGTTTCATGAAATCATTGCCCGCTAGAAATACTTTGAAAACTATAGAGTTAAGTCAAAACATATTTTCACTTTCACAATTTCATTTTTAAAAGGGTTTGGGTAATGTATACTACTAATCTGGGTTTTGAAACACCGGAAGAAATGATAATTATTATTTATAAAAAATATTTCTTTCTATGATATTCCTCTTCTATTGTAATAAAAAAGTTTTTAAATTTTTACTTTTTACCTTCACACTCTTTGTTCTTTTTTTTTCTTCTTCTTTTTCTTTTTTTTTTTTTTCCAAATGTACGCACATTGGACCTTCAAGGGTTCAAATTGAAAATAGCTTTCGATGTAAGTCCAAAAAAAAAAAAATGTACCAGGCCTTTAAAGTTTCAAGGTCCAAAGTCTCATTGCGGATCTTGAAAGTTTGAAGTGCTTTATGGTCTCACTGAAGCTAAAAAAAAGGACATGGTTAAAAATAGCGAGAAAAGATGTAGGGACTTTATTTTCACAAATAAGATGTAGGGACTTATGGTCTCACTGAAGTATGGCCCTTAATACAATAGAATGACGGACCAAGATTAATGTAACTGACCCCAATTAGTTGGAAAAAAGCTTCAACAATGATGATAATGATATAGAAAGGCATGAGATATGCGAGAGAGCCTGACAGCCTCCGTGGCATAAAAGAATTGGTTAAAAATCACCATTGCAGTTTAAATCTATGAGAGAGCTAATGAGAATGTTTCTTTGTTAAACCGAGTCGAGTAATCATATTTCGATTTATGGGAGAGAATCTATTTTTCACCATCCTACTTTCAAAGAGCCCTTAAAGCTTTGAGTATAAATAAACTAAGGGACGGCATGTGAACGGTGCACAAGCCCCTATCAATGGTCCGGATTGAGTTTAGTATCATTCAAAGGTCCCAGAAAAGTTTCTTTTTTTTATTTTTTATTTAAAAATAATATTTATTTAAAATTTTGGGTATAGATGTTTTTTATATGATGCATAAAACAAAAATAATAAAAACTATTTAAACAATAAAGTTCATCAAAATACCCTTAAAACAATTTAAAGAAGGTATTTTGGTCAACTATTTTTATTCAAAAGATCTTTTATCAAATAAAAAATATATCTATACACCAAATATATAGAAACATAGAAATATGGAAGAACCTTAAAGGGCTAACCAACAGTCTCACCTTGTCCCCGACATTATTCTCCAAAAATGTCCCCGACATTGTTCTCCAACAATGTCCCCGTGGCAAAAGAGGCGACCATTCTTTTTTTTTTTTTTTTGTTCCGATCAGGACGAGGACAAATGGATTAATTCAAAATAATATTATTTTAAATAAAAATACGAAATTCTTTTGTGGCTATTAAATGTGGGCACATTGAATCTGAGGTGCCATGATAATGTGGACCGGAGACTTTCCCTTAAATTCAATGTCAATAAACCACCAGCATGAAATTTTGCCCAAGATCCTCTCTCTCTCTCCCTCCTGTCTCTCTCTCTCTCTCTCTAAACCGGTAAAAGAACTCACAAAGCCTCTCTTTTATCCCGACTCTCTCTCTCTCCATTAAAAAAGGCTGCTAAACTGGGTAATTAAATCTCCCAAAAAAAAAATAACTTCCAAGTTTCTCTCTTTGTTAATCAATTTGTCTCCGTGGAACTAGCATACTTAGGGGTGATACTCTGGTAGGATCTACATGCTTATTAGACAAGTGATCCGACCTAGTCGGTTTGAGCTGCTAGGTAGATCCATATGATCAAATCCAAGCCAACTTGATCTGGACCTATCTGGATCCGGTTCAAGTTATGGTCAAATCTAAACAGGTCGGGTTTGAACCTAACTGACCAAGTATATGCCCCCGTCGGGGTCAACTTACCCTAGACCCCACCGGTAGCTATATACTAGAGCGGGGTTGGAGGAAAATGTGCCTATTTTCTACCAATAATTGAGAAAGAAAATGTATTGAGCTTCTTCAGAAGTAAATGCCTCAAGAAATGTATACAATGAGACCATTTACTTCTGATACGAAGAGGTCACAATTATTATCAATTGTCAGATTTAAGATTAGGTAGTTGAGGGTGTATTATTATTTGGGCACAAAATTTAAAACAAAATTTTTTGAATGTAATGACAATTTTATCTATTGGATTTCGAATCCAATGGTCAAAAATTATTGTGACCTCTTTGTACAAAAAATAAAATAATCTCATAATATACAATACAATGCCTCAACCCCCAAGATTATTATAATTGCATGTACTTGTTCAAAAAGTATAATTGCATGTATCGACAATGACTAAGTATTTATAATCATATGTGCATGATTTAGCATGGGCTAATGTATGTTTATCCCATTCTAGAATATCGGAGTATGAGATTTATTTGAAAGAGGTTAATATTTGCCTCTCTCATCCATTTTCAAATTGATAGACCTTCCCTAAAATTAGCTTTGCTTTGTAATAGAGATCGATTATGGTTTTCAATATATTTGTAATTACTTAGACTGTTTGATTGTAAAATTTTGTTAAATTTTATATATTTTCTAATTGTAGTTAACCAGATGGCCATTTGGTTAATCATCATTTGCTATGTATAGGTGTTTGCTTGTTATAATTTAAAGGGAAATTTATAAAATTATTTGCAAGAGATGAACATCTTAACACCATATACCCATATTTAATTTTAAAAATATCCATAAAAAACGAATGATCTTGAGTTGGAATAGTTACAAATGAGAGGAATGCTGAATAGTTCACTACATATGGGTCATTATCATCATCATAGCCTTTCTCCAACTATTTGGAGTCAACTATCATCATCAGAGCTTTTTTTCCAACTATTTGGGGTCAACTATATGAATCATAGCTCGCTTCAGGATTCATGAAGATTTTGAAAAAGTTTTACGTTTGCTTCCTACTTAACACAACCCACTTCCTTTACCCGGGTATGAGATGGGTCAAAGAAAAATTTAAATTCCTTACTCTTCTTAGACCATTTTTTTCATATTTTAATGTATAAAAAAGTATATTCGTATGCATGTGTACATGTGGGTATCACTTTTTTCCCAAAACAAAAGAATGATGATGCCAGTATTTTGGTTTGTTTGTTATGTCAGCATGCTTGAGACTGTTTAAAAAGTAAAATTTACTCTGTTTAAAAAGTACAATTTCTCAAAAGAATCAGTAAACAAATATTTTTGCACATTCGATGCACACGAAAATATTTCTACTACAGTATGCATGTCATTATCACTATTTTTCTTTTTCTTTTTCTCTTTTTAATTGATGATGCCAATGTGATGTTTGTTGGCTTTACAAGCCCTAGCATGCTTTGTTTCCAAAGGAACAATTTCTAATAAAAAATTAGTTAAAGAATATTATTTTCACCTTTGAATGTATTTGAAAATATTTTTTTAGATGCTTGTTCAGACTTAGACCTAATTCGTGCTTATGTAGAATTAGAAGACATGGAAAGATAGCCCTAGCATACACGATTAAGGTCTTAAGGCAAACATATTCTATAATAGAGTTTTGAGTAAAAACGGAGTACATTCTAGTGAGACACAAGTTACATTTCCACACGATAAGGAGGAAAAAGATGGCAAGCCAGAAGCCCCATCACTAGTGCATGTGCCCTGTAATATGAAAGAGGCTATTGAGGAAGGAAGTGCTGGATTACGACCCTATAAATCTCGACTGCACAGTAGCCAAAGATGCTATAGAAGAATGGCTATTGGAACAAGAAGAACCAATCCTCAATAAAAGGATGCATCAAGATGTGATCGATCCAATCAATGAGGAGGGAGGAGAGGAAAGGACGATCGGGAGACTCAACAAGAGGGAGAAGAAGATGAAGATGGGAAAGATGATGTCGCCTACGATGATGATAGAAGAGGCGACGTCAACTTCAGGGTGGCAAGTGAGAGAGAGAGGCAACACCAGGAAAGTGGTGGGCACGACGAGCATGAGGATTTGACTAGCCTTGGAGACTTAGGATTAGGGACTGTCCGAGCCACTTGTTCATTTGGTGGCCACTATCAAGTTAGCCAGATGATTGTAGACCTCATTGTCATTGCTATTGACTATAAGATTGTACTTTAGAATTAGAGTGTCCCTTTTATAATGTGGTTAAGACTCGAGCAAACTATATATTTTGTCTGTCTATGTGACTCTAATGGCATATTTTACTGCATTTAGTTGGTTGTCCAACTTCTTCAATATGAATTTGGAACTTGGAAATTGACGGGGAATCATCTAAATTTGCAGTAGAAATCAGGAAATAGAAATCACATAATCACTGAATGTTAAATTACGATTTCATCAAGTGTATACCAAAAACGATAATAAAAAAATGCCAAAGCAACCCTATTTACAAATACAAATTAACATTTTATGATTCTTCATTTCATCTATAATTTTCCTTTTCTTGGATTTTTCCCATACCTCTATGATTTTTAAACTTTGAAATCTCAATCCTTCCAACCACGGATCAAGATCCAAGCTATAGAGGATCCATATTCCCTAGCTTTGTAGTATTGTCAATGTGGTGTTAGTGTAGTAGTATGGTATAACCAGTGTTTTAAAAAACGCCGAGTCGGAAATCGCAAAAAGTGGATCGTATCGGCTAAAAAATCGGATATCGTCCGGTTCTAGAGAGAACGGGACGATTCTGTACAGAGACTCGCCGATTCACTGTACGGAATCGGCGAGTCCGAACAGTGAATCGGCGAGTCCCGTACAGATTTTTTTTTTTTTTTTTTTTTTTTGTAATCCATGATAGATTTTTTTATAATTCTTGATCGATTTTTTTGTAATCCATGATCGAATTGTTTTTTTTTTTTGTAATCCATTGATTGAATTTTTTGTAATCCATGATCGAAATGTTTGTTTTTTTTTCTTGTAATCCATGATCGAATTTTTTGTTTTTTTTTTTTTTTTTGTAACCCATGATAGAATTTTTTGTAATCCATGATCGAATGTTTTGTAATACATGATCGAAATGTTTGTTTTGTTTTTGTAATCCATGATCGAAATGTTTGTTTTTTTTTTTGTAATCCATGATTGAATTTTTTGTTTTTTGCTTTTTTTGTAACCCATGATAGAGTTTTTTGTAATTCATGATTGAATTTTTTGTAATCCATGATCGAATTGCTTTTTTCTTTTTTTGTAATCTACGATTGAATTTTTTGTTTTTTTTTGTTTGTTTTTTTTTGTAATCCATGATCGAATTTTATGTAATCCATGATCGAATTTTTTGTAATCCATGATTGAATTTTTTGAAAATTTGTGATTTTTTTTTATTATCCATGATCGAATTTTTTTTTGTAATCCATGATAGAATTTTTGGAAAATTTGTGATTTTTCTTTTTTAATCCATGATCAAATTTTTTTTTGTAATCCATGATAGAATTTTTTGAAAATTTGTGATTTTTTTCTTTAATCCATGATCGATTTTTTTGAAAATTTGTTTTTTTTTTTTTAATCCATATTATTCAAAGAGAAATTGAGAGAGATGATGATTCTGAGGCCACCCTATCCCAGCCATATTATTCACATATCGAGTCCCAACAGCAACAGTGTAGGGATGAGCACGACAGTGCAGGTGAGCATGAAGGATGGACAATCTTCGAGGATTTTAGATTGGGAACACAACAAAACACTAACACTCAGGGATTTGAGAATAGTCAGACGCATGCTAATATCGATGATTCGTTTTTAGATCGAATCAATGAATTGTTAAACGAATTCAATCAATGGCACCAGCGTGACCAAGAAGAACAATAACGTCGTCTATCATTTTATTTTTAGATCATATGTTACTAATTTTATGCTTTATTGTAGTCCATGTATGTTGATATACTTATTCCATGATAATTATATGTTTATCCTTTTGTGTGATGTAAATTAAATGCTGAATGGCGGTTCATGCAGGGAAAGAACATATCAATATTCGCATATTCATTCAAAAACAAGAAAATTCTTAATGGAGTACCCTCATTTCTTATTGAATTCCTAAAAAACAATATTTATAATGAATTTTAATAAATTTTTCGGATTTTTTTTAAGCTTTATTCTGACCGATTCACCCGATTCCCGATCAGGATCGCCGATTCGCTGATCCGGATCTGTTTTTTGGAAGCCCGATCCGGGTCACCGATCCGTTTTTTAAACTATTGGGTATAACAATATAATATAGTCTAGCAGTATGGTATAGCAATATAATATAGTCTAGCAATATGGTATAGTTTAGTAGCATATATTATATAGAGTGATATATAATGTAGCTGTATAGAGTAAATCTAAACACAGTAGCATATAGAATAATATACTAAAATACTGTATATAGCACAGTGTTGTAGTATAGTGGAAATGAACTTTTGTATAGCAAAATATTACTGTATGGAATTCTGGTACAGTAAGTATAGTAGTTAAGTGCTCTCAAGAGCCCAATTTTTAATTAAATAGACCTCGGTCTTGTACGATTTATCATTCGATCCCGAATAAGTTTAGATCAAGCTCACCTCAATATTGAGATTAAGATCCCGAGATTTCAAGGTGTATGGACTGCAATCTCTATCATAAGGAGCTTCGACTCTGTCTTGGCATGATTTGTTGGTCCTAAACCTGATCCCATATTTGATTCAATCTTGATCCTGGTAACTACGATTTCGCCTTTTTTTTTAGTTTTTTTCTAGACCTAAGCAAGATCCATGGAACTGGCTAAATTGACTTGGACCGATCCATGCCTGGTTTCATAATGAATTCCATGATTTAGAAAAAGAATTAAAACAAGAGATTGTATACAATGAGACCATTTACTTTTTGTACATAGAAATTATAATTACTTACAACCATCATCATGATTCCATCATGGTTCCAGTACATTCTCCACATGCTCCAATTGCGAAGTTTTCTTTCTAGTCCATCAAAGTGCCCAAATAAAAGGACTGAATTGGAGATCCTTAACATCAAGCAAGGAACACTGCAGTGAAAAAACTATGCAACAAAAAGAATGGAAACCCACACCCCCCCCCCCCCCCCAACCCTAGTCACCACGTAGCGGTTTTCATTTCCACTAAGACCACCATACTAACACCTTGAAAAAATAACTCTAGTATTTGAAACAATGGATAGAGGCCCGTCTTTCCCATTGAATTACTCAAAAAAAAAAAAAAAAAAATTTGATTGGCAATTCATTGAATAAGAATAATTTAAAACAATTGGTTTAAGGAAAAGTAATTGTTTAAGCCCTTGCCCCGGCTGAAGAAGTGTGCACCCCCTCATTTCTCCATACTTTGGATGATTGAAAACCCAAGAACAAAGGCATCCTATTGAGCCCCAAGATCAACATCCTGAAAATATTTGGATTTGAAGGCCCAAAATGCTCCATACTGAATTCTTTCGACATGTTACATGGACTGTCGATTTCTATGGATCCTAAATCAGTCGGAACTGCATAATTTTAGAGCTCCAAATCCATTTTTTGAGAGTGAACACTTTTTAAGGTATTTTAAGGGACATGGTTACTACACGGGCAGCACGCATAGTAACTTGCACCACCCACCGTTCAACTTTTGTTAGACGGTGGCGATTAAAAGATAGTCTTTTCATTCACCATTGTCCAACAAAGTCTTTCCATCACCACCGTCCAGAGTTGGACGGTGGATGGCACATTTTCCTATGCCGGCAGGCCTGCATATCAACTTTTCTCATTTTTAAGTACGTAACATGCTTGTTTTTTTCCCAAATTCAAACCGTTGCTTTTGCTTTCCGATAAGGCAATTGAGATAGTTTTTTATCACAATAATAATAAAATATGATGATAAATTGATTCTACCAAAATTTTATTGGTGACATTATAAACAGAAAAATTGAATTGATCACAGATAATTGTCACCAGTTTCCAACTTTTTTTTAGGCAGTAGTTTAAGCAAGGTACTCATTGATCTCAATCTGGTCTTAAGCACTAAACCGAGTTACTCCATCAATCCCATGTTTGTATCAATAAACACAGCCATGGTAAAAAAAGCACTTCCAACCGAACTAAAACTTAGTGAACACATAAAATAGCATTGCTAAAAGGGAAGACCCCCACATACAAAAAGAATCAAACTTCATACATCAAATACAAGCCCTAAAAATGGCTGCTGTTTTACACTGCTAAAGTTACAATGGTCACACCAATATTATATTACAAAAACAAACACCAATGAATTTGATGTGGGTCGATTCCAAATCGAAACCCTGACTCTGTAATTACAGGAATGCCCAAGGGCAAACACAAATACTTGAACAAATCTAATGAAGGAAGATTCCAACACTAAGTCAAAAACCCTAATTCTGTAATTACAAATTCACCCTAAGGCAAACACACATACTTGAATAAATATGAATATGGAGGGGACTAGACTGACCTTGTTTCTGAAATTACAGAAACACCCATGGGCCCATGCCCTTTCTGGAAATATGGGAAAGCAATATACTAAATTGAAACCCCAATTCTGAAAATTGCAGATTAGGGTGTGCCCCCTTTGGGCATATGCAAAACAACACACCACCGACAACCACCACCTTCAACCAAAATTACAATGAAAAGGAATATAGGTTGGGCTTTGACAGCAGATACAGGATACAGGGTCCTGCTTTTGGCTCTTAACTGAAGTCAAGACCTGTAAGAAAAGAATAAGAGAGATGGATAGAGAGAGACTCCTACGATAGAGAGCGACTCCTACAAAGGTTCTGATATTCAAGGGATGAGATCGTATGCACAGGCGCTTGACACAATAGTGAAGCAAATAAGCGATGAAATCTTCGAGATAGAGAAGAGAGATGATATTGGGAGAGTCACTCTGACCGCTGCGATAAGAACATGAAACCAGAATTCTCACGTATTAGAGGAGGTGGATCAATATCGGATATATCGATCTGTTCTAATGACTTAGAAATGTCATCAACTGAGAATGGTATGCTGCATAAGAAAAAAAGAGCAATCATCATCATCCAAGCCTTATCCCAATTAATTGGGGTCGGCTAAAAAAAAAAGAGCAATCAAACAAAAAATTTAAGTTTCTTACCTGAACTAAAATTTAGAGAAGTAATATAGGAATATATATAAATTATCAAAAAATAGGGGATAATATATTTTATGGGCAAAATGGTAAATTACCTGGAATCATCATCCAGCAAGAAGGAGCTGCTAACAGCATTGTTATTGTCTTCAGTCATCATAACTCTCATGCTAGAAATGACCTACCAAAACAGAGGCTCTATCAGTCAGTTTCTACTTTTTACCAAAAATAACAGCCCCAGCATGCACAAAATTAAGAGATTAGAGAGATAAAGTAATAACTAAAAAAAGAAATGGAATAAGTTAATTCGAGAAAAAGGGATGAAAAGCATAAAAGGAACAGTGCATAGAACACATATTTTCAATTAAATGTATTATTTTGATTCTGAGGTGACAATATATGCCAAAACTATTTGAGAAGACAGGACACAAAAGAGGTGTGCGTGTTTGAGTTCTTTTTTTTTATTACTTTTTTTTTGGTGGTGGTTGATTGGGGGAGAGAGATACGAGGAGGGATTGGGTAAGGGGGGGGGGGAGGCGGAGGGGAGGCAAGAGAGGCTGGCTGACATATCAATTTATATGGCCGTGTTGCACATTCACCAATAGAAAAGAATGAGGAATCAGAAGAAGAGTGTATACTACTATAATAGCAGTTTATATAGGATATTCATAAAACATACATTAAGTGGTTACGTTTGCAGATTGGAATGGGATTGATACAGGAAGCAATTAAATTCAATAAAACGAGAACAAAAGCCCAAGGATGAAATGTGTAAGGACATGGACACAAGAAAGCTGAAGTCCATGATAATTTTAATCAAGATACAGTACTTTCTTTATCAATGAATACTATCTACAACGGGAGGTATGTTAATCTAAAGGATTGAAACAATGAAACATATACTGGGATTTGCTAAGTGATCCCAACTTAACTTACCTCTGAAGATACACTGTGTGTACCGTATTTGTCATCCCAGTACATTGTACTGATACGGTATATCTGCTGGATGCTAAGCACCTGAAAATTAACCCGAAAGAATAAGTGATGCATGTACCAATAATTGGATCTATTAATTAGCACAAAAGAATAATTGCATGCTTTTTAGATTTTCGCATTGTGAAAGGATCACTCACCGGGCACAGGTCACGAGTAATTTCATTCAAGGTCTTCTTAGGCTTTTGGTGTATTACCTGAAAATGTGGAACAAATAGATCAAAGCTTGTAAATGGTGGGAGTCCATATGGCTAAATAAGAAAAGGAGAAGCATGCTATAATCCCAAGGACTGTAGGAACCAATAGTCCATCGGGGTTATCACCTTCCAATGGAGTCACACTATCCATGTGGGGCATTTCCTGTTATGGTGGGTGCCACTCACTCTTCATCACCACCTATCTTAATGTTACAAGGTGATGATCCTATTGGACTATGGTATTAATTGTCCATGCTATCATAGCACACTTAAGAGAAATAAAATCAACTAAATAGAACATACCAAGAACCCAACTGCCTGCCTGATATGTTTCAGTTCGTCCCAAGCTGAGCCTGCATACTGTATGATTTCCACATTAAGGTGATTTCAAGTATAGTGAAGGGAAACTAGAAGAGAGAAAAACGAAAATAGAGAGACCAACCTCTTCAGTAGCCTCATAGCACCAATGCTCTAGCTCAGCCAACCCTGCTTTCACATATTCTCCATTGCTGAATGAGCAACACTCACGTCTCAAAAGAAGGCTGCCATAGTAAATAAAAAAAGTCAATAAAATATGACCAAAGAATCTTAGGAAGCACATGTACTTTAACAGTTCCAAAGGACTAGATGCATGAGTTACCTATTAAACAATTGAACATTGATAAAAGAGAATATCTGGTTGAACACTTTGCGGACTAAGAATGAGGGGACCTGCAAAGATAGGGATAAGAAGTTGCTGAAGGTAGCTAAGTGCACAAGAACACGATTTAGTTTTAAATAAGTTCTGGCATTCACTTACATAATTGGCTTTCAAAGTTTTCAAGAAATTGTTTAGGCTTTTTACTATGCTCTGCCAATGGGCAATGAGAGCTTTCTGAGCCTCATAATTGGCCTGTGAACGAGTTCCCTTTACCAAACTTGCTCGAGACGTCCTCGGGGCCTACACAATTTTGCCAAATATTGAGAGACTACTATGAGATCCATGTTCCAAAATGAAAGTGTTAAAAGTCAGGAGATATTATAATATTCCTGTGGGCTATGGAAAAACCAGTCCATTAGGACAATCATCCATCAAAACGGACAGTGACAGAGAGAGAGGAACTAAGCACCAGCCCAAACCAGACATAACTCCAATGGTGGATTCCACTCTCTCTTCTCACTATCCATCATTCCAACAGAAGGTGATGACAAAATGCAGTACGGTTTTTTCACAGTAAATTGGATTACAGTATTTTCCAGTAGAAGTTGTATGGTTAAAATGATCCTCACAATCACCTGAATGCACAAACCCAGCAAGGGCGAGATCTCTTTCTTCAAGTTGTCTCGGACCATTCCATATATTTTTTCTAGATAAGCAGTGAGTTGTTGCTTAAACAGCAAAGCAGGATACTTGGCTTCCACTTGCCTCAGGTCATCCATTCCACTGATCATCCGGCCATTAATAAATGAAAAACCAGCACTTTGAGGTGATGCACGAATCCCCTGCACAAGTTATGAAGCCAACAGAGGTGACCCTTACTCGTAAGAGAAGCAACGAAGTGTAAAGAATCTTCCTATAAGCATTGTGCCAAATCTCATTCTTGGGAAATTTTTTGTCATGTAGGTTTAAAGGAGAATCTAAATTTTGGTTTTTTTTTTTAAGGAAATTAGGGGAAGCTATAAAATTAAAAAGGATTTAGAAAATACAACGAATTTGGAAATGATTCAAGTAACCTAAACTTGTGTCATTTTCTGGTTAGTTACTTATTTCAGTCTTATTTCTTGTTATAATGTACGCTTGTACTCTAAACTTCTCTTAAGCACAGATTTATTTTTTCAAAAAAGTTTCACGAAGAAATAGTCAATGGCCAGATAAATTTCACAATATTAAGTAGATATCTTTTTTGAAAAATTATTAATATTTAGTGAGAAATTAGCAAAACAAGAGAATCAATTGCATGCCTCAAAGGTGATTTCAAGGTAATAGGAATTGTGCTAATTACCTGAGATATCCTGCCAAAGAGAGAGGAAGACCTCCGTCTTTGTGGAGTCATACTTGCAGCACCAGTTGCTTTGAGTGTGCGTTGAAGGAGCAACAACAAAGTCGAGGCATTGGATAGCCAATAGGCTAATACGTCATTGCTCTCCTGTGCCTTCAGCAAATACAGTCATCCAAAACAGATGAATATGAAAATAAAAAAACTGAAGTAGATACAAGAATTACTGCCTGGCATAGAATAAAAATCTGAACGATACCTCTATAGCTGAGCCTATATTTTGAATTATACGGTCGAAAACACTTGTCCTTTCAACTTCAAATGACCTCCAGTGTAGAAGACATTTGTATATAATACAAGCGGCAATGGGTTTTCCCCCAGCAAACCCAAGATCTTGAGATATACACTTGATCAACAAATCTTGATTTTCCTAAACCGGTGAGAACACAAATAATAACCCGTACTTGAAATGAGGGAGCTACTCATAAACACACTTATCAATGTCATGGTAGTCATCCAAAAGAGAAACAATGTTTTAGAAGTCAATAAACTGATGTTAAGGGCTCTACCTGCTGCTTCTCATTCAGTGACTTCTGAGGCTTCTCTTCTACTTCGACCTCCCTTTGTACAGGTGTTGCAAGCTGCACATCCTGAAATTTCTTGTCAGGTGACAAAAGCCATCTTATCAACTTGATACCCAAATAAAGCACCTGTAAATGCAACTTAATGAAATTACAGTCTACTTACTGTAATGGCCTTTGTTTCACCGTTTAAGATGTTGCCATTCTCTGGACTCCTCTGTCAAATGAAAAATTTTCAGTATATTAGTCTCAAAGTCAATAATGTAAAGGTAGATTTCTAGGAAGATATTCACATTTAATCACCAGTACCTGAATAATCGTTGTCTTAGGTCGCACAGCCAATGCTTTCGAAGTCGGGGACATGGTTAGGGACTGCTGACGGAGTACTTGATTCTCGGATTCTAGATTCGTAAGCTTCTCTTCAAGCCTGAGTTTGGAAACAATAGCAATGTTAGACAATTGTTCTTTGACATGGTAATACCAGCTATATTTAGGTCAATGAAAAGTAGGGCCTGCCACATCTGTTGATGGATTATTAAATGACACAACAAACAGAAGGTCAGTTGTCAGTGAGAAATAGATAAACGAATTAGCCAAGTGTGCGTGCATGTAGATAAAACGAAAAGATTCCATGGTCCCATAGGCCAATGCTATAGCAATTGGTCCTCCCCAAAATCCATTACTTACTGATAGGGTAGGGCACCAACAAGGCTTCCAAACAACCTCCAAAACACTCTCATTCAACTAAAAATTGTTTAGATCTTCAAAAAACCTTAAAATCAACATTTCTAACAGCCACAAATGAGCAATTTAGAATTGATCATGGGGTAATTTGACGGGAACATTTTTGAGCTCCGAATCATTCTTTTTTTTTAAGAGGAATGGAGTGTTGATTGGAGGAGACCAATTTTGGGTCCTTGTGTCCTCAACCAATCAGAAGTGGTGGATTGTACAGAGGGCCAATTGCTACAGAAATGAGCCATGAGACCGTAGAATATTTTCATATGCATGTGTGTGTGTGATATTGATCTAATCCATATAAGGAATGTAACCTTGCTAAAATCATGTATCCTTTATTTCTATGCAATGTATCTGGGAATTCTATAACTAGAAATTCCAAAACACTTTGTACCTTGTAAGCTGGATATCCTAGAAAAATAAATGAAATATAGCAAGTATAGCACTTAGACATCATCGCATGGATAACAAAAGAAAGCGAATAGCTATCTGGAACATATGAACACCTTTGCAAAGAATCCTGAAGCTTATCCACCTTCCCTTCCGCACCTTCAAGCTTTTTAACCAATTTTCCATTTTCTTCCTGGGCTTCCACAAAATTTCGCTGCGTATCATCTGCTCTCTGCTTTTCCGATTGCAACAAAACCTGCAGAAGTAAAATCAATAGGTATGATATAAAGTTCCATTTACAGTTAAAGCTCTAAACTCTTATGAGGTAATCTCCTTGTCGTCTACTAACCATTTATACAAAGCTTCAAGTTCTAGGATTGCAATATATTTGTCTACACTATCTCTCTATCCTAGCCATAAATCAATAGCTTACCTTTAGGTTTTCCACCTCAGCAGACAAGGCATCAATCTTTTCTGTATCTTGAACAAGAACAGGTGTTTCTTTTATGACAGGCGGTGCTTCTTCTATAGCCTTCCGTGCTGCCTCTCGTTCCTTGACTAACAAGGAATGTGCCTCTTCAACTTGAGCTTGCATTGCATGCAAAGAATCCTGTAACTTAGCAACTTCAAGGGCCTTTGCTTCTTCCAAGTCAGTCTACAGATTGAAATATATGAGGAAGTTAGAATATTATATATAAAAATTTCAGTAAGTTTCTATAGTGCAACAAATTACAAACATCAAGCCAATGTAAAATCATTTGCAGCAAAGGATAAATATGTGAAATCACTGCATCTAGTTTCATCACTGAATAAAGAACAAGAAAAAAAGAAAGAAGAACATCCAAACATTTGTTTAGCATGTCTCAGGCCATTGTAAATACCCTTAGGCGCTTCTCCAGTTGCAAACGCCATGTAAGTTCCTCCACACGTTTCTCGAGCTTGTCTTTTGCTTCTTTAAGTGCCCCGGTTTCCCTTGCAGCCTGGCATTTCAAAGGGTTTACATAAGTCAATAAATTTCATGGCCCATAGAAAAGTTCGTGAGAATTTTCCGATATCTATGAACACGAAGCAGTCCAAGCCAGGATAGCATGCACAGTAAAATATGTAAAGTAAATTAGGCTAACCATTTTGAGCTTTCTAAGCTCTCTTCGTGCAATCCTCTGCCTCCAGGCACATTGATACGTGATGGCAGAATGCTTTAGACTCTTGTAATGAGAATAATCTCTATGACAACGCCATTGAGCCTGTAGGAATATTAAAGAATAAAATATATTTCCTTTTCCAAGTTTTTATAGAGAAATAAACGACAAATCTAAGCAAATTTTAGCTTCCTAAGTTGGTCCAATCCCAGAAAGTGTACTACACATCCTTAGTTTATTTTCTCTGTCCATTGTAAGATAGGTTGGTGGAACCCCTGCCTGATGTAAGATATACTTTCGCATTCTAGAAAGGATAACACGAGCAAGGCAAGGCCTACCTACATTCATATATACCTCATGTATTAAGAGACATACATATTTGACTTTAGATACCTATAGGAATTCCATTAGATTACTTAATAGGATTACCTGAATGATGATTGCAGCTTTGGTTTGCTTTCTAAACCTGAACTCATTGCGAGCGGCCATAGTCCTTAAGCCTGTCTGGATTGCAATAGAAGAAGACCTTAGTCTTGTGTATGACTTCCTGGCGAGATACTTGCGCAAATTCTTCTGGACCTTCACTGCTGCTGCATCCCTTCTCATGTTCTCATACAATTGACGAGCCACTTCCCCTACACGTAATATTGCAGAGAAGTGTAAACTGTAAAGTCAGAAGCAATGTCATACAACCCTCGCATTTCCCAAAATGGAAACTCAACTTTATTGTTGATAAAAGTAAACCCCCAAACACACAGAAAATGGAACCGGAAAGTAATCATTATGGGTAAACCTCTCCAAAAGGATTGCAGTTGAATAGCAGCTTTCCGAAGTGCAATGAACTCCTTGCGAGCAATATGAGTTCTGATTTGGCGTTGAATAGCCCTGGCTGCATTCCCCAACACCACAGCCCTTCGTGTATCCAACTCAGCCATCTGACCAGCTCTCAGGAAAACCTTTGTCTTGCCTATCTACAAACCCAGACCAAAACCCAATATAAGTATTATATAGTTTATCTACATCCAGTGGAAAAATTAGAGTCAATACTTTGAAAGGCCAAAAACTAAAATACCCATAGGGAGGGACCGAGGGAGAGAGAGAGAGAGAGAGAGAGAGAGAGAGAGAGAGAGAGAACAAACAGATCCCTATTTAAAAAGAAGTTTTCCTTTAAACAGATCCTTTAAAAGCAAATTTTAAATATGGTGCAGCCAAAAATTTCTATGATTACGATTATAGAAGTTCAGATAAAAATTATTTAGGTAGAATGGAGACAAAACTCATGTTATGGTAAGACAAACATACCTGATAACCTTTCAGGCCGATCTTATCCAGAATCTTTTTACATTCGACCACTTCATCAGAACTGTACAGCCACAAAATAAATTCATAAAATGTATATTTATGCCTAAGTTATCAGACGATCTTCAAGTTCTGAGAAGTGATATATCTGGAGCATTCGAAGATGTAAATAATCTTTCATATGAAGAACATAAAAGAAATGAAAGCAAATCACTTACTTCCCATCCAAAACTTCAGGAGCAAGAACACCAAAACGGTGCAGAAATTCATAGAAAGTTCGTCTGGTAGGATATCCAGCACAGCTGATCCTAATAGCCTCAAGTACACCCTGCATATATAAAAAAAAGCGTGGAGCATTCATTAATCGTTTGCCCAAAAAATAAAGTAGGACAGTAAAGAATTTAGCAATGTATATGACCAATTTTTGGATACTCACGCCACAGCGTAATTGTTGGATGACATTGAAGTTTTCAAATATAGAAGGTTTAAGAACGTTGTTTGGCTTCACGCATCTAATGTAGTGTGGTTCTGTTGAGTTCAATGTTTCCATCAGAGCTTGAAGTTGTTGCTGCATAAGTGAGATCATCCATAAGATAAAGCAAAAAGTGATTTGCAAACTTAACACTTCTACACATAATTAACATGGTAGTCCTGCACAATTATTGAAGTATGTTTATTTTTTATAATAGTAAAAGTGTGTTTAGTAAATTATACACGCTCGGCGAAGTATATTTCTTATAGAGGGAGTAAAATCAATGTGAACTAAACGTGACCGCCATCTTTACCCAAACATGCATGGGATTACATAATATTCAGTACACAACTGAACACAGTAGTGCACAGGCATGTGAACAAAACATGACCGCCATCTTTACCCAAACATGTATGGGATTACTGCATATTCAGTACACAACTGAACACAGTAGTGCACAGGCATGTCCACCCAGCATTCCATTGCTCTTGCTAGAGAGCCTGCACTTTGCTTGCGATCCAATAACATTCAAACTGTGCTTTTCTACATGTATTTTTGTGTGTGTGTGTGTGTTCATTCCCAGCATTTTAAGTCCTAAGTTGTATGGCTGTACGCATTCTCTCAATCCAATTAATGTTAATTACCAAAAAGAGGACTTCTTAGTTATAATAGCCGCTAGCTTTGAGACATCAGATTTGGACACCAAGATATAAATACAAAGTCCCAAGGGATTACAACAGGCTAAAAGTATTAGCATTGAAAGATGACCATAAAAATAAACTTGCATACTTTAAAACGTGTTCCAATAGAAGAAAACTTGGAAGACTTTGATGACTCCTCCGGAAGTCGAGGAAACAGACCAGCAACGAAAGGACATTTTGAAGCATTTAACAAATCCTGGTGCTCTGCTACCACATAATCTTTGTTTTTATCCAAGAACAGATCGGCTTGATATGTGACCTATAGGTAAGGAATCCAAATGAAATCAAGACAAGGAGTTATAAAATAAAGATAAAGAACAAGAAACCAAGCGGAAAAACTGCAATTTACCTCCCCAGCATAATGCGAAATAATGAAATTAGTGCGAGAAAGCTTCGGTTTGATAAATCGCTTATTCTTTGCAAATGTTTGATAGAGCTTCTGCGCAAATGTTTCATGCGTCGACTTCGGAAACATGCTGTAAGTTAAAACTTAATGCATGAAGAAAACATCATAGAATAATCTTCTCTATCACTTCAAGACAAACTATGCACCCACATCAAAGAAATTAAAACCAATGTCATCCATCTACAGCTAGTGGATCAGAAGCATACCAAGCTTCATCTAGAAGAGCAATAATACCACCAGGTTTCTGCAAAACAAAAAACGGATGTCAAATCACAAATGGTAGAGGACAAATAGAAACAATGGCTTTGAAACTCCAAGATAACGGAAAAGAAAGGTTAGATCGTCCATGCATAAAAAAGGAACTGTCTATATAGCTTGGCAGCTGCAAGAATTCAAATGATTACAAATTTGACAAACATGTAGAATCATGTGCCCATCAACTTCAATCCTATTTCTTTTCATGAAGAGGCAGAACAATATAGAGAATGCAAAATGAATCTCCTACGGTACAAAACTGGGACCAAGATATACGCATGTTAATAAAGGTATGAGAATAACCCGTATGAACAGATCAAATATCATTCAAGGGATAATAAAGGTAAGAGAATATACATAAATAATTAAATAAATTACCACAACTCTATTCAAGCTTGTGCACCTTTCTGAAAGGAGAGATGACACAATATATATCACAATGTGATGAAAACAGCCAGTAAAAAGAAGTCTAAAGAGTACCCAATGTCTTCTAGGCAGATATCACCCCCAATGAATTGCTTCCATCTCTCAACCAAGCCCAGAAAAAAAAAAAAAAAAAAAAGCAGTTTTCATCAAGCCACTTATCTAGGAAATTAAACCTATAAACAAATCAATGAACCATTTAAAAAAAAGGCTAGTTTGGGGGAAATTTTCCATCATAGGTTCAAACAAGAGCACCTCTGAATCCCAAAAAGCCTGAGGTATCACACTCTAGTGCCCATTCAACCCATCCAGGACTTTGGTAAGATTTCTAACATAACTCACTCAACAAACCTTTGTTATTCAATTGAAACCAGATCTCAGTCTCACACCCCCATCCATAAACCCTTTTTTTTTTTTTTGAAGTTGTTAACTTTTCTATTCTATTAGTTAAATAGAGTTACAGGTAATCAACATTAGGCTTCCCACATTCTGGGAGCTCCGTACAAAAAACAAGCTTCCCACCAAGTGGGAGCTCTATTCCAAAAAATGTAGAGGCTAACCCTCGCAAGGTTGCCCTGTACAAAATTCATCAAGAAGGTGCGTATACACAGAAAGTTTCAAAAAAAAATTCCTCTCAGGGGATCACTGAGAGTACAAGCTAGTCATGCATTGCAGTTGTTGACCACATCCCTAGCAAGGTTGTCCGCCTCCTGTGTTGGCCTCCTGCCAGATATGCCTCCAAGAGATGTCCATATGCCGGTAGATGTGAGCAAATTCGTCAAACACATGGGCAAGAGACCAGGGACTTGGAAAGGAGCCTGAAGCGCATCAGATAACATTCTTCGAATCAGCCTATACGATTAGAGACTCGCTCGAGTGGGGATCGAACACTTTGAGGCCTTCCAGGAGAGCAATGGCCTCAGCCATCGGGAATCAGCGTAGCCAATGTTTTTGGAGAAAGAAGCAAGGGTACAACCCCCTGATCCCTAATGATGCCACTGATGCCTGCAGGACCTAGGTTACCAATAGAGCAACCGTTGAAATTGAGATTGGTATATCCAAGAGGAGGTGGAGACCATCAGGAGGCACGGGAGGTCCATGGCAGACTTGTAAAGAGTAAGGCTCACTAATTCTGGATAAACGCGTGGCGTAAACCCCTTAACTGTTTATAGTGGGTCACACAAAAGATGACCAAAGATCTAATTTTCTCGAATAAGGATACCGGCGAGCATTTTCTCCCCAAAAGATTCTGCAATTTCTCTCATTCCAGATAACCATAGGATTGCCACTACTAAGACCTTCCGCAAGAGGATACCAGCTTTGGGCCAAGGGAAGGGTTGGAGAGAGCTAGAAAGAGCAGCGATTGACTGTGGGGTAACCCATCGCCAATTGAACAGCTGAAGAATAGCGCCTGAAAGCTCATGGGCCAGAGGGAAGTGTACAAATAGGTGGGCATCGCTTTCTTCATTGGCCAAGCACATCACGTATCTATTGGGAATGGCCAGCCCTCTCCTTTGTAGATGGTCAACCGTGAGGGCCTTTTCCAAACAATGCTATCCAATTAAAGACTTGGATTTTGGGAGGTACAATGGACAACCAAGCTCGGGCTATAATTGACGAGGGAGAGAGGGGGAAGGTGGGTGACTGAAGAAACTTCTATAAAAAGAGGACATGAAGAAGGTCCTCGAGACGGAGGGGCCAGAATGGTTGAATGGAGAAGGGATGAGAGATTCACAAAATCAGTTGTTTCAAAATCAGTAAGGGTCTTCTAAAAGAAAGGTTCCAAGCTCTACAGGGGCCCGACAGATGCATCTCATCCACCACGGACGAGAGTGGATTCTGAGCTAGGCGAAAGAGGGAAGGAAAGAGGTCTTTAAGGGGGGGGGGGGGGGGGTTTGGCCAATCCACAAGCCTGACCAGAACCGTACCCGTCGCCCCTCCCAAGGATGGAATCGAATGAGGCTTTGAAAGAGGTTGTGGGAGGTGAGGATGGATCTTTAAACCCCTGAAGATCTGCTGGAAGACCTACATTCTAGCATCCAAATGGATGGATCAAGTCGATATTTTTGTCAAATGACCTAAATCCAAAGCTGGTTGTCTTGGGTTTGCCAGTCTCCACCAACCATTTCCTAAGTAGGGCAGTGTTGTGCTTCCTTAGGTTGTGAATACCAAGGCCCCCGAGTCGTTTGGGCTCGCAAACGTTTTCCCAAGAGATGAGGTGATACTTCTTGGTGCTAGCATCACCTGACCACAGGAACGTTTTCATTAGCTGCTTGAGTCAAGTGGTCATTACTGCAGGCATATGAAATAGGGACATTTGATAGATCAGGATGTTAGATAGGGTGGCCTTGATAAGGGTGATCCTTTCAACCAATGAGAGGAAGCATCCCTCAGACCCACAAGCTTCTGGTCGACCTTATCAATTATATGAGACCGTTCTTTTCTTGGGGTGCCTAGGCACAAGGGCAACCCCAGGAAATTGGAAGCCAAGCTTTCGGCCTGGCATCCCCATCTAGCAGCTATGTCTTGTGAGGCTTGCATGTCCAACGCCACTGCGATCATCTTTGATTTGGACATGCATACCTTAATACCTATGGCAAATTCAACATTTGAGGAATAGGCGGAGGGAGTCCAGTTCTTCGAAAGAAGCACCACAGAAAACAAGAGTGTCATATGTGTACTGGAGGTGAGCGATGACCGGACCTCAGGGTCCACACTTGAATACTTTCAGCCGTCCAGTTGGAACATGGGAGAGATGGATTAGCTGAAAAACTCCAGGGCGATAGCAAAAAAGAATGGGGATAGGGGGCATCCCTGCCTGAGACCCCTTGACGAGGGGAAGTATCCCTTGAGGGACTCATTGATAAGCATGGAGAAATGGGAGTTAAGAGCAACAACCCTTCATCCAACTTCTCCAGCAAAACCCAAACCCCATTCTTGAGAGAATCTTGTCTAGGAAGTCCCAATCAACATGGTCATAAGCTTGTTCCCAATCGATTTTGAAAATAATCATCAGACTTTTGACGAGATGCCTGGAGTAGGGGAATTCAGGTGCCACCAATACCCCATTAAGAATCTAACGATCTTTGACAAAAGCCCCTTGAGAGAGGGAAATGACCTGAGAGAGAACCTCCCTTGGCTGGGTAGGCAGGACCTTCGAAAGTATCTTGTAAGACAAATTAATGAGGGTAATAGGGCGAAAGTCCTTAAGCTCCTTGGCTCTTTCTACTTTAGGAATGAGGGTGATAAAAGTGGCATTCATCACCCTATGGATGATCCCTCTAGAGTAGAATTCTTCAAAGAAGCAGAGGAAGTCATTTTTAAAGGTATTCCAAAAGGTTTTAAAGGGGGCAACAAGAAACCCATCAGGACCCGTGGCTCAATCTAGGCCAAGATAGTGATGGCCAAGAGTATTTCGTCTGTGAAGGCGCATTCAAGACAAGAGGCCTGATCAGGGGAGAGAGTAAGGAAAGAAGGGTCTGCCATCCTCGATCTTGGGCCGGTAGGGGCAGAGAAAAGCTGCTCAAAGAAATGAACAATGGCTTCTTCAAACTCTGCTGGTTGGTCAAGCACTCTATTTCCCACCTTAATGCGGGTCATGATATTATCCCTAACGCCGATAGTTGGCAATTTTATGGAAAAAGGCTGTGTCAAGGTCTCCAAACTGGATCCATTTCACTCTAGACCTCTGGTACTAGAAAATCTCTTCTTTTCTGAGAATGAGTTGATAATAAATATTTAATTGAGATCTCTGGAGTGCTTCCGAGAAGGACAGGGGCCCAGATTCCTCAATAAGGTCAAGGCCTTGGATAGCTTGGAAGACTGATAAGGGTGTGGAATTTCCCAGGTAAAGTGAGACTCCAATCCTTAAGAGAGAGTTTGAGAAGCTAGAGTTGCACTGGAGTTTGAAACCTGCCCTTCCCGCCACTAAGGGGGAGAAGGAATTCCACCAAGTAGGCAATAAGGAATTGAGGTGGGGTTCCTCAAGCCAGGATAATTGAAGCGAATGGGTTTAGGTCCTATCGTGGCTGGTTGGATATCTAGGACAATGGGACAATGATCGGAGGTGGGTTTGGGTAATGCTGAGGCATGGGAGCCAAGAAAGGCGGCATCCCACTCAAGTGAACCGATCAAGGTTTGCGAAAGAGGGGATAGCTGAGTGGTTGGACTACGTGAACTGGGTTCCCTAGAGAGGAACATGTATAAGGTCATTATGGGAGATGAAATCCAATAAATCCAGCATCCCACAAGAGATATTGAACCTAGAGTTGTGTTTGAAAGACCAGCTAGTAACATTAAGGTCTCCACCCAGACACCAAGTGGGATGGGGCATCGATGCCACAGAATCTAGTTCTGCCCAAAAAAGGTTACTGATCCCATCATAAGGGGCCACAAATCGCCAAGAATTTCCACAGGAAGCCATCGAAAATTCTGGAGAGTAGCATTGTGACTGAAAAGGTCCAATGTGTGAGGAGGCTAGGGAACGGACAGTTGGGTCCCAGACTACCTAAATTCCTCCTGAGGCCACGGACGCTGGCAATGCTTCCCATTGGTAGGGTCTCCGGCCCCACACTTGTCTGATGAGTTGAAGAGAAGGGAGGGGTAGTTTTGTTTCAATCAAAGTAAGAATCAGGGGACGAAACTTAATACAGAGGTCCCGTACTGAGCTGCGCTTGTTGGGGTGTCCCAGACCCCTAACATTCCATGGCAAGATTATCATGGGGTTAGGTTGAGGAGGGGGACACGCCGAGGGGAGCATCTCGGGAGGATGCCATAAGAAGGGGCTTACGAAACAGCAAGCTTAACAGAGGTAGAGGGTGTGGCTGACCTCTTGTATTTGATCCCAAAAAACAGGTTATAGACTTCTCTCTTGCCTTTTCTGCTTACCTAATTGTGGTCTGAGCATCTGCCTAAACGGTCCTTCAAGGCCGTCGTAGTGAAATCCCATCACTTGCAACACTTCTCTGATGTTGCGTTGAGTTCAATCCATCACAAAGGAGGAATCAACTGAGTGAGGTGAAGGGGCTGGTGAGGAGCTAGAGTTCGAGGAAGCCCCAGTTGACTGTTCAGGAAGAGAGGCTTAAGGGGGGTGGGGGGTGGTTAGGGGGGCTTGTGCCATAGAGAGTAAGGATATGTGAGGTGGAATGAGTACCACTGATAACCGGCGCAACAGTCAGCAGGCTTGACAGGTGGGGTTCCTTGAGGTGTTGGTCTGCGAGAGAGGAAGTCTTGAGGATGGGTGAAAGCTCCATTGTAGTAGGCTAGCTTCGAGCGGGGGGAAAATCCATCTGCTCTGGGGTAGGGGACTGCTCTGCCAGATGAGAGGGAGGGTAAACTGCCAATGTCTCGTTGCAATGGAGGGGAGGTAGATTGAAGGTCAACGATGATGAGGCTGCCAAGAGTGCGTCCCACAGATTCCTCAGCCCCAGAGGTTGGACAGGGAAAAGGTCCAGAGTCGAAGGGGCTGAAAGAGGTGAAAGGGAGAAGAGAGAGAAAGGTAGGGATCTAGCGGGGAGAGAGTCGGAGAGTTGGGATTGGAGAGGACGGGAGGTTCGGGTAAGGGATGAGCGAAGAGGCGGTGGAGAGTTGGCCAGGTGGCGGAAAACCTACCCCGGCCGAAGTGCCCCCAGCTGTGAGAGTAATGATGGGTCCTTGAGGTATAGGGGTAGGTATGGCGATGTGGCAACCATACGAGGAGGAGGGGTGAATGTGGCAAACGGAGGCTCCATTGACGTGGGAGAGAGAGGGGGAGAGGAGAGAGAATGGATAAGCAGGGAAAAGGCAGAAGAGGAAGGTGGTGTTTCAAGTACTAGGAAAGGCACTCGTGTCAATGAGAGGGGGTACATGGCCAGCATGCGGGGGTGGGACCACGTGGGAGGGAGAGGGAAGAGAGGAAGGGGATGGAGAGTGGTGAGAAGGCGTGCTACATGACGGGAGTTGCATGTCGCCCAAAGGGGGAGAGAAGGAAGGGCTCGGGTTAGACCAGGGGATGGGAGTTGGGGAGTTGGGAGGACTTGTTTTAATCCTCAGAAGGGGGGAATTGTGGGCCCTATCATTCATCCTCGGTGGGCTGCGATGAACTGGGCATTGAAGTCACCTAGAGACTACAGTTCAGGAGTTGTGGTCATGACTGAGGCTCTTCCATGCTCCGCTGGTGGAACATGGTGGAGGGAAGGAGGTGAAGCACTATTCCAGGAGAGAAGGATACGGAACAGGAGCTCATCAATCTCAAGCCAAAGCAAAGGCACGTTACACAGGGGATCCAAGAGCTCGACAAGTAATTGTATGGTGCCCAAGTGGAGGTATTGAAAGGATTTCGAGTGTACTAAGTGAAGGTGCCACACGCATTTGCAATGAGTTTGAAGGTTTCCAAGCGTATAAGGGAATGTGGGCGGCCCTGACCCAGGTTCTCTGTTTCTTGAAGGATCCGCATTCTTGAAGGATCCGCATTTTTAGGACCAGCGGCGAAGTGTGAGGGTGGCTCCCTTTAAGGACAGCGAAGTCGTGCTCTGTAGTGTCCTCTGAGCACTGGTCTTAATTGGGAAGCAGAAGAGAATGATTCTGTCAGAGAGTTTCCGGCAGCCGAGGTCAGGTTCTCCCCAAACCGTATGACACGCCACAGTAATACACAAAGAAACACAGTTATTTTCTTTTATTCTATCCTCTTTGTTAGGTAGACTACTTGGGTAATCTTAAATTAGTGAAAGAAAATGCATACATTTGCAAGTCATGCACATAATCCTACTTATATATGGCACTCTCTCCTAGATCTGAAGTTTCATTATTTGAGTTAATAGAAGTTCCTCTAAAACCAAACTATTAGATGTGATAAAATTTTCATAAATGATAAGAAATAGAAGCATGGTAGCAAATTATTAACAGAAAACATATATTTGACAACAAGCAGTATAATTGTCATGATGACTGAGCAAAGAGCCAGTCGAAAATTCAGTTACTCCGTAGTCTGCATCACAAACCAATACATGTATTTAAGTATACAATGATAGCCACCCACGATAACAAGAACAGTAGTATTGATAGATTAAGTGACATCCAGCCAATACATTGCTTTTTATAACTACTTTCCCTTTAACCTGTCTGCAGTCAGTCAAGAATTATGATGATGATGTAACCAGACAGTTTTATTTTCCTTCAGCTATTAATCCAAAACAAAATATAACTAGCATTACAAATTCATAGAATTTTTCCCAGAAAATGAAATAGCTTCTATAGAAACTTCATTAGACAACAGACAGAAAACCTTTTCAATCAGATCCAGCACATCTTGGTTGTCAATAAACTCAATGTAGCTCCAGTTAATTTCCTCTTTAGTGTACTCTTCCTGCTCCATTTTGAATACATGCTGCAAAAATAGAAAAGCATAGGCTCATCACAGTCATTGCATTGAAATTTAAGAAATTAGAATTGTATTTCTAACAACAAAATTAGGCTCACTCACCTGGTTAAAATGTTGTTGCAGCTTCTCATTAGTGAAATTTATACAGAACTGCTCAAAACTGTTTAGGAAGAAACAAAAGGGAGCGAATCAGGACTCCATATGCATTCAAATTTCACAGAAAGAGCTGACTTAATCTAACTATTTTTCATGTAGGGATACCTATTGGACTTGAAACTTTCAAAACCATAAATATCAAGGACTCCAATCAATGACTTTGAGTTTGGATCTTGACCAATCGAAACATTGATCTTATCCACAAGCCTGTAAAAAACATGGCTCAATGTATTAAAATTCTATCTCAAGGTGATGGGAGATTCGCAATTGAATAATTATGTCAATAGAAATGAACAGCCTGAAAATGGAAGTTGTTTAATAGAACATAAATAATATCCCACTAGTACTTACACCATAGAAACTCTTACCAGTCAAATAAGCGGGAGTAGATCGTTTTGGCTAGACCATCTCTACTAATCATTGCAGCAACAGGATCGAGGTCCCTCGTAATAACCTCTTCAGGTGTCACCATTACACGTCTACACAGTGCATCTTCCAAGCTCTTCTCATCACACCTAGTGAAGGGGAAATAAAGTAGTATGTCAACCACACAATAACTCAAGAGTGCACAAGGACAACAAAAAATATTAGAAGCCAAAAGCATACATGAGCAGTTCAGCTGTCATTTTCAGATGAAACCTAGACTTCTCATCCTTAAGGACAGAGGAATCTATCTCCTTTCCCTTAGCAAACTCAATATTACCAAGATGTAAAATAGCAGCAACAACCCTGAAGATTGCCTCCTAAAGTTATCAACCGGAAAAATTAGTCTAGAGGATAAATATTTATGAAAATAGTAATAGATTGAAATAAGCATAATGAACTCGGATAAATGCAGGGAATGATATTACCTGTTCTGGCTCACTAATGCCAACAATATCCATTGCCCTCCTGGTTGCAAGATATTCATGTGCATCATTCACACCATCTAGTTGATAGCAATTAGATTGATTAAGGTAATGAAAAGATCGTGGATTCCCCAATTTATATTTCTCGATATCCTGTGGAACACATTAAATAGATCAACAGCTTTAGAAAGCCTTATGATTATAGAAGTTACCTAATGAGAATAAAATATTCCAACTGAGAGCAATAAATAACAATGGGAAATACCTCAGGTGGCGCTGAACAAAGGAGATAAAAGCAATGGTAGTTTCTCTCAGGATCTGAAATCTGGCAAACACGAGACCTTTCGAGAAGGTAGGTTCTGACAGCTGCCCCCGATATCCTCCCACTCTTGTCAAATTGTATTTCAACAAATTTCCCAAAACGACTTCACAGATACATCATACAGAACATAGAAATGCACAGTATTTAGTTCATCACAAAAATAGAAAATGTTGAATATAAATAACAAAAGCTCTGTTTCAATTATCATATTTCGCTAAATTTGTGAACCAAAGTCTCGTTAAATCAAATTGTATACAAGATAGCATGGATAGAATGAAAGTTCCATTTTCAAAAGACCAAAAAAGATTACACGTATAACTCACCTAGAGTTGTTGTTTCTAACAGTTTTAGCATTGCCAAATGCTTCGAGGACTGGATTAGACTGCAATATGTTAAAGCAATACCACTGAGAGTCAGAAAGCTCAGCCACCAAAAGTAAGTGAACTTAAATCGAATAAAAGTAAAATGATACCTACTTCCAAAACTTGTTGTTCAACTGTCCTTCCTTCTGTTCCAGATCGTCCCCCCAAGTAAGCGAGGTATTGCATAAGCATCTTTGTCGTTTCAGTTTTACCAGCACCACTTTCCCCACTCACCAGAATGGAGTTGCTTTTTCCCTCATTTATCATAGCTCTGTTTTCATACAACATATGCCATCAGTATAAGCAATCATCTAACTTCAACATATTAAGTTTTCAAGGAAATAACAAAAAGTTACCTGTATGCAACATCAGCAACTGCGAAAACATGAGGGCTTAGTTCTCCAAAGGCTGCTCCCTTGTATTGTTCCATCATGTGAGTACCATATAGATGCGGCAGCCTTTGAAAAGGATTTACTGCAATCAATATGTTACCGGTGTATGTCTGGTAATGAAGTTAAAAAGTTAGTAGTCTACAATCATTAATGATGGCAATCAATTTTCCATACCCCAAAGTTTCCATACCCCAAAGTGGCATGGCACATCATATAAAATTATCATAATATATAGGAAATGACAAATAAAACAAATACACACATAGATTTCATTAAGTTCATATCGAGTGGCCAAGTTTTGTAGAACTCCCGGTTCGTGCAAATAAGAAAGCTTTGTCATGTCATCCACTCCACCAGGAGGAGCTTCTGTGTCCTTGGGCAAAACTTTTGACACATTTGTGACCACCTGCACACAAGCAACATATCAATGTGAAAAACCATGCAGACTTAAGTATATTATGATAATATGACTATAGCAGTTTATTGAGAAACATAGACCACATTAGAGATTATGGTTCTATGTCAACACCAACATTCATCATATTTAAGAAAAAAAGAACTAGAAAAGTAATAAGACACATGAAAATATATAATTTGAGAACGTGTGACAATAACCCCCAATTACCAGAAAACATTTTTGGTTCTGAACCATATCATGTCAAGAAATATTAATTTGAGAAGGTGTGATAATAACCATAATTACCAGAAAACATTTTTGGTTCTGAACCCTATCCAGACATGATACAATAGTATTTACAAGGAAATTATATCCAGCTGGAATCCAGATTCGAGATTCTCGGGTTTCCATTGTAACAGATAAGAAAGAAACTGGGAATCACTTCGACTTTGGAGGGGAAAAGTAGATATGGTGATAGGAGCATGAGAAATTAGGACGTTAACATTTCAATTTGACATATAGCAACCCCCTAGCCTAGTTATCACAATATCAAACCCCATATATCCTATCTCTCAACAGTATTGAATCCTTTCTGAAAACCCTTATCCCAGTTCCAGACTCCTGCAACCACATTATAGTAGGTATGATAGATAAGATGCAATTTTCAGTCAAAAGAGAAAGAGTATGGGTAGGGATGAGAACAGTCAACTAAGAAGCTGCACCAGTGTTTCAAACTTGCCCAGTTTTATTGGACTCAGGCGAGTCACTCGGACGCAGCAGGGTGCCGGTCCAAGCGAAAAACCTTGGGAACTGGCCAAGTCTCGAAACTTGGAAGAGGTCCTACCCTCCTAGGGCCAATGTTGGAGTTTAAAAACACAGAGGTATACAGTTCAGTTTGGTCACACGTTAATCCCTACAGATCACATGTAGAAATTCAGGAGTCTTCAAGGAAAGTAGTTCAGGGATTAACAAAAACAATGTAGCAAAAAGCAACATTAAGATAAAGAACTATGTCGCAGTAGATATAGCGGCAACAATAAGGACACATGCACAGTCTCCTTCAAATAGCCTATAAATCAGTGCTTGAAAGGTAAATGAAAATCTACAGTGTGTACAGATTCGCACTATTAAATTCATGCAGTTTCCAAGAAAATGTTACTAAAATGGGGAAATATCATATGAAGTTCAACGAGTACTGCACTCAACTTATTATTGAAAAACGTTTTCGTCATAACTAGCATCTCTAAAATAAAAGGTACCTAATTACTAAAAAATTATGGAAACAAATAGAATGATAATGAAGAACAAATTCAATCTTATTACTTCATCGTTGCTAGAAATTTAACTAATGAGAATGAAGAGTCTAGCAATAAGGACAGAAAGCAAGAACAGAGGAGGAACATATAAAGGTAGAACAAATACTAACAAATGTTGGATATGTATTCCTTCCTTGCAACAAAAGAAGCAATACAAAATTAGCATACCGTTTTCCCATTAGTAGTATGAACATGAACTTCCTGGCCATTGATACGGGAAACCTCTCCATCAACCCATGCTAATACTGGATCTTCAACCCATACATGAGAGCCCACAACAATATTATCTGGAGCCGCCTGCAATTTTTCCAATTTCAAAAACACAAAAGAATTAGAGTAATACAAATGCATGCAATAAATCCAGAATACCTAAGAATGACATCCCTATTTCTCTCCCTACTTAGTGAGATTTTGACTGAAAGGGCTGATTCAGATGGGATTTGCTCATTTTGAAATGATAATCGCAGATAATTTTTAGATGAAGAGCTTGGGTTACATATGGAATTTATGGGAATAATGATTAAAAGGTCGCAATGTTTTTTAATCAGTAGCTCGCTATTAGGTTACAAAGTTATAACCTAACCAATACAAGTGTAGTAGAGACACTTTTGATCGGGTATGTACTACAGATGGTAAGAGGTTAAATACACTATACGAAATGAAAGTTAAACTGTTTTCTTATGAGACTGATCCATCAGCTAATGCAAGTAGATAACAACTGGTGGTTGGCACTCTTTTTTATCTATTTGTCAAAATCCTTGAAAGCCCATGCTGTCCTAGAAGACCACCCATAGGTCCATTCACAGGATAGTCATTATCTACACGTTACATATGGATGTGTTTTGTTGTCCTCATCAACATTCACCTTGACTGTACAGCATATGCACCTGCCGAGTGGGGACAATGTCCAAACAGACAAGCTATCAGACATTTGTGTTGCCTGGTTCCTCTTTAGTTTCATGGAGTAGGAAGAAATAGAAAACGATACATTATGAGTTGAAATAGAATAGAGAGCTAGGTCATCTACTTGCAAGATATCATAAGATCGATAGCACCACTTTCTATATTTTGTATTGACTTAGTGTCTCCAATAGCATTGTCGGAGACTATATTATCGCCACAACATACCCAACGTATTAATTTGTATCATATGTTATGGAGTATTTATTATGTCAATGCGCATAGCCTCTTCCTCTTCCCTCGGTGGGCAGCCCCTTTAGTAGTCAGCCTGCCAGTCCTCCCCTCGTCTGACCTATCCTCTCCGGAGCCCCCATCTGGGAGCTGCAAAGAGACATCTTTGGAGATCAACCCCTCTCCACCCCGGACAACTCCTGCCTCTCAAGACCCCATTTGCAGCACCCAGCAGCTCAGCCCCTCTCCCCCATGTACCCTATCCACAACCTCACCCTTTCCACGGGAGCCAAGCCTTCATGCCGTAGCACACCACCCCTACCCTCTATTGGTCACAGATTTGGTCCCAATGAACTACTGGGAACGTCTCCCCAGTATGCTTCTACCCATCTGCCTACATCCTTCCAGCTTCCTTTAACCCTAACCCTTACCCCTTCTTACCTTCTCTTGGCCGACCTCATCCCTCCTTTTTGCCTTCTACATCCTTCCCTCCACCCTTTCCTTACTTCACCCACCCTTCCCAGCAGTTTGACAACCCTGGTCTCCAACCTTCCTGGTCTCCACCCTTCCTTTTCCTTTACACCCCTAGCCTCGCCCCTGGTTTTTCCACCTATCGAAGGTAATCCCCTCTTACCGGGCCCTTATTCATTCCCCCTCCCCTTCTTCGCAACCCGCCTCCTCCTACTCTAATTTCTATCCCATCCCACTCCTATTTCCTCATCCGCCCATCATCTTCAACCCTCCACCTCTTGTGGTTATCCCTTCCCCTCCCCCCCCCCGAGCATGCGCCTCTCCCTCCAATCTCTCTGTTTTCCTATCTCAATCTACCTCTAACCCCACCCCTTCTCCTACCCCAATTTTAACCCCCCTACTGCCAGTGCTCCTCAACCCTATGGCCCCTGCTCTCTCAATTCACCCCCTCTTCTCTGGTCATAGCCCCTGTTTCACAACACTCTACCCCCCCTTCTTCTCCTGCTATGAAGTATTCCCCTCGTCTCTTCCCGGTTGGAACGGATAGCAACCTTTATACAAGGAGTCCTCTTACTCCAGCTCTTATGCCACCCATTGTCCCCTTTCGGTCGACTCCAATTTTGTGGAAGAACTTGACCAAGCCAAATCTAGCGTCACAAAAGTAATGAAGGTTATGGCCTTCCAACATAATGGCCTAGAAGGCCCCTTTAATGCATTCACTACGAGCACCCTCTCTCCTTTTCTTCACATAGTGAGCCAACTATACTAGAATCTCCTTCTCTTGGCCCTGTTCTCAGACGCTCCCTCCCTAAGGCGCGTCTCCCTCTTGACCCCTAGCCCCATGATCATTCCTTCCTGGAATGCCAAGGGTTTGGGTCAACCCCATAAAAGCTCGGTACACGACCTTTGTGCCAAACACCGACCTGCAATTTCCTTTCAAAACAAAACTCCTTTCACCATCCCTCCTTGAGGTTAGACGGGTTTGGGGACAAAGACCCTCTCAATGGGTTGTGTTGCCAGCGACTGGGTCCTCACGAGGAATATGGGTAGTGTGGGATTCAATTGTCCACTCTCTGACCTCCTCTCATGTCAACCAGTTCTCAACCTCGGTTATTCTTTCCGGGAATTCGGATGGCATCCTGTGGAAATTTTCTGCTATCTATGAGCCTAATTCCAACAACACTCGACCCTTGTTTTGGGAAGAACTCAACTCTCTAGTGTCCTTACATCATCCCACTTGGTGCCTAGGTGATAATCTTAACATCACCCGTTGGTCCCATGAGCGCAATTCCAGTACTAATACCTCTAGGGGAATGACGGACTTTTCGTACTTCACTTCTAGGCATGACCTCATCGATGTTCCCCTTCAAGGGGCTTGCTATACCTGGTCCAACCACTCCTCTTCTCCCACCCTCTCCAAACTAGGTCGCTTCGTTTTTAGCCTTGATTGGGATGATGTTTTCCTAGGTCCCACATCTTTGCTCTACCTAAACCTACCTCAGATCCCTTCCCATCCTCTAGGACACCCAACCTATCAACAAAAGACCCAAACCTTTTCGTTTCGAACTTGCTCGGCTTCAAGAATCCAACCTTAGTTCACTTATTCCCTTGTGGTGGAACTCCTTTGCTCCACTTGTTTCCGGTAGGGCAGGCTTTAACCTTAAACATAAAATACTCAAACACTCTCTTAAAGAGTGGAGACTTCAGCTGCTTGGGAACTTTCACACCCACAAGGTAGCCCTCCTACACTCTATTCAAGCCTTCGAGCTCCTAGAGGAAACCAGGCCGCTTACACCATCAGAGCTCTTGCAGAGATCTCAGTTTAAACTGGAGTACCTCTCTACCCTCAAGAAGAAAGAAATCTACTGGTATCAGAGGTCCAGAGTCAAGTGGCTTCATTACGAGGACTAGATCTCCACAAAATAGCCAACTGCCCGACGGGGGGAAAACTCTATCTCGCACATTATTGTGGAAGGGAATCTGCATGAGCAACCAGCTGAGATTGAGGCCACCATAATCCTATACTTCAAACAACTCTTTTCAGCCCCATAAGGTCTCAGACCTACAAAGGCAGATCTCTCCTTCCTAATGCTCTCTCCTAACCAGGTAGCTTGGCTGCAACATCCTTTCTCTGAAGACGAAATCCTCCAAGCCATTAATAACCTCAACAAATATCGAGCTCCTGGCCCTGACAGGTTTCCCATAGTACCTTTTAAGTTCATTTGGAGCTCCTTTAGAAATGACTTCCTTTGCTTCCTTGAGGAATTCTACGATATACGGATTATTCACAAGGCAATGAGATACCTACCTAATAGGCAGTGTAGAACCCTGTTTCTGTCAATTATCGGAGAATAATTCAATATAAAGTAAGGAAGGTTATTTTCCCATGATTCATTCTCACAAGTGCATCATATGTTTAGCACTCAGACAGATCCATTACCTTATCTAAGGAGTTATTTTCCCATTATTCATTCTCATTCTTGTACGCGCATTATGAGTTCAGCTATGAGCTAGATCAATCATCTTATACTAGCAAACCATTTTTCCACAAATAAAATCTTGTCAACCAAAGTGGTGCTCATTCAGCTGCTAATTCTCTCCTTATTTAATGTTCCCGGAGAATATGTGGATGCATCTATGGAAGAATTACTCCTCACTGTTTAAAGAATTGCCATAAAACTCAGGACTTGCCCAACTCAACTTGGCTCAGGCACTAACCTAATTTTAAATTTTTGCCCAACACCCTTTGCTTAGTGTGATTCGGAGTAAAACAAGCCCTACTGACTGGAATTGACACCAGCTGACCTACACTACCCTATAATAACCAAATGTAAGAAGAACTAAAACAATGAAATCGCTCATGTAGAATTGACACCATTTCTTTCTAAACAAATAAGATTCGTTCCCCTATTAAATACAATGGTTGCAACTTTTCCATCAATCTGGTTGCCTAACTCAAGACCTAAGTAAAACAGTTAGCAGAGGTATAATTGAAGGAGCAAACCCAATTGTTGTCAATTAGAAAGTTGAATTCCACAAATTCGGTGGTAAGTCTTCCTTGGCTCTCTTTTATAGGACTTATGATCTAGGAGATTGGGACTACTACATCAAAAATGAACTATATTTTGTTTTGAATATTATGCAACCATTTGAAACAAATGGCAATCAAAAAAATTAGCACTGAATGAAAGGCAGGAAAATTTTCAGCGACAAAGATAGAAATACTAACATGCAATTAAACAAATATTGTCATGGAATCATACACAATATTACACAAAATAAACTAATTTCCAGCTTGTGGATCAAACACATCATATTCCCATTTTTAAAATGGTCATAAAAAAGAAATATTGTCGTGGAATCATAAACAATATTACACAAAATAAACTGATTTCCAGCTTGTGGATCAAACACATCATATTGCCATTTTTAAAATGGTCATAAAAACTCTTGGTTGCAATATGATCACCATTTTCCCTAAATTTACATAATTCACAACCTAGACTATAGAGAAGGCCAGGGAGGACGCACTCAGAGCAAGAAATAAAAGGAAAAATAGCAAGAAGTTCGGGAAAGGGCAGAAATAACCAATAGACTAATATTAAAGAAATAAAAAATTGAAGATTTCATGATGAGTTCAATTCAACATACAGGACTGACTCTAAAAACGCAATCAATTCATTCTAACCCAGACAATTGAAAATTGGCTTGAATAAAAAATAACGAATGCAAAGGCTTGAATGAGCAGAACATGTAATGAAACCAAATTAAACCAAAGAAATATGGAAAACCCCCAAATCTCACTGAATTTCCTCAAAAAGAAAAAACTAAAAATTAAACAAAAACCACAATTTATTTCATTTAATAGAACTGATCAATACAAAACCAGAATCCAAACCCCAAAAATCAAAATCCTAAAATCAGAGAAATGTTTTTAACTCACCATTTCTAAGGCCCTCCAAGGGGAGCTGACGATGAGAACAAATTCCGGCGATCATCCAATTCCAAAGCAGAAAATTCGCCGGAAAAAAGATTCCGGCGAGTAGATCGGAAGTTGTTCAGAAAGGTTCTCGCCTTTTGAGCAATCGTTGTATATGTTGAAGCTTCTCCAATATCAAAAGCTAAGCAGAAAAAAATAAGAGAGAGATTAACAGAGAGAAAAAGCTCAAAAATCCGGCCTTTTGCATTTTATATAGTCCACAGTTTCTCTCTCTAGCGGACTGTATACCGTTGTTAAACTAGAGAGAGAAACTAGAAAGAAGAAAGGAAGGTGATAATCTGCCACCTTTACTTTTTATGTACTCTATTTTATTTTTAATTTTACATTATTACAATAATAATCTGTACAATTTTGTTTTTTTGTAAGAAATGTGAATTATTACGCCATTTTGGAGAATTCAAAGCGGGAAAAATTAATTTTTTAGGGTTTTTGAGGTAGGACAATCGTGGCTGCCACACCAGCTCCCGACGCTGGCTGCTTTAGAAAGTGAAAAACAATACTAGATAGCCTAAAATGCCCCTTGTTCAGAGGCTTTTTATCCTACTGTAACCCCCCCGCTTCCAGAGCATTGCAATGACCGACCCTATTAATATTTGAATTTTCATTAGTCAAATATTTTTGTTGTTTCGACTAATCTCAAACTTTCGCTTGTTTTCCCACTCAACTCATATTTTCTCCAACTAAAGTGATCTCTCTCTCTCTCTCTAAACTAAAGTGATCTCTCTCTCTAACGATATTCAAACTTCAAAGCTGGATTGCTTTAGGAGCGTTTAAGGATGCGTTCATTCAAATTAGGGGTGGTGGTAACACGTCAGGTATCAGCGTTTTAAAAATCGTCGAGTCGAACCGGACTCGCCCGGTTCGACTCGAAATTCACGAAAAAGGTACCGGATCGGTTCAAAAATCGGGAATCGTCCGGTTCTAGAGAGAACCGGACGATGCCGTACAGTGACTCGCCGATTCACTGTGCGGAATCGGCGAGTCCGTGAAGAACACGGGTTGCACAGTGTTTTTCACAGATTTTTTCAAATTTGTCATTTTTTTTGTTTTTTTCGGCATGTGATCTGTTTTGCAGGCTGTAAACAGCTTTATTCAGCTTTTTCAAGGATTAAATGGTGGAAAAATTGGTTGTTTTTGGATCAAGAAAAATTTGGGGTTTAGGGTTTCCGCCATTTCTGAAATTTCATGCCAAATAGGGCATGAATCTTTCAAAATTTGTAGGCATATTGATCTTAAAGCTGTGAATCAAAAGCTTTTGTTACTAATTTGTGATAATCGTTGAGAAAAACAGAGTTTTTTGGAGATTGAAGGCTTCGGTTCACAAAAACAGGTAAGAACTTTGGGTTTTTTTTTTTTTCCGCCATTTGATTTATTTTACGGCATATTTTGAACAAAATGAGTTCAATAATTAGGGTTTTTAATCTTTATTGTGTCTAGTATGATTTAAAATTTTCAATTTTACGTAATCTGGTCAATTACAGCAAGAAATTTGATATGAACAGTGAGATGTCTACGGAACCAAATTCCGCTGTTTTTTTTTTTTTTTTCCGCCTTTTGATTTTGTTTTTATGATATATTAGAAATAATGTGTTAAAAATTTAGGTTTTTGATTCCTTATATTGTTGTTTATCAGAAAATATAGTCAATTGGATGTAATTTATTCACTTGGAGGTGAATTTTTGAGTTAAAATCGCTTATGAAAAACAACTCTGTGAAGAACAAATTTTTTTTTTTTTTTTTTTTTTTTTTTTTTTTTTTTGTGTAGCCCATGATAGAATTTTTTGTAATCTATGATCGAATTTTTTGTAATACATGATCAAAATGTTTGTTTTTTTTTCTTGTAATCCATGATCGAATTTTATTTTTTATTTTTTATTTTTGTAACCCATGATAGAATTTTTTGTAATCCATGATCGAATGTTTTGTAATCCATGATCGAAATGTTTGTTTTTTTTTGTAATCCATGATCGAATTTTTTGTTTTTTGTTTTTTATGTAACCCATGATAGAGTTTTTTGTAATCTATGATTGAATTTTTTGTTATCCATGATGTAATTGTTTTTTTCTTTTTTTGTAATCCACGATCGAATTTTTTGTTTTTTTTTGTTTTTTTTTTTTGTAATGCATGATCGAATTTTATGTAATCCATGAACGAATTTTTTGTAATCCATGATAGAATTTTCTGTAATCCATGATCGACTTTTTTGTAATCCATGATCGAATTTTATGTAATCCATGATCGAATTTTTTGTAATCCATGATAGAATTTTCTGTAATCCATGATCGACTTTTTTGTAATCCATGATCGAAATGTTTGTTTTTTTTTCTTGTAATCCATGATCGAATTTTTTGTGTTTTTTTTTTTTTTGTAACCCATGATTGAATATTTTGTAATCCATGATCGAATTGTTTTTTTCTGTTCTTGTAATCCACGATCGAATTTTTTGTTTTTTTATGTTTTTTTTTTTTTTTGTAATCCATGATCGAATTTTATGTAATCCATGATCGAATTTTATGTAATCCATGATCGAATTTTTTGTAATCCATGATCGAATTTTTAGAAAATTTATGATTTTTTTTTTTTAATCCATGATCGAACTTTTTGAAAATTTGTTAATTTTTTTTTTAATCCATGATCGAATTTTTTGAAAATTTGCTGTACTTTTTTTTTTTTATTTCTTTTTATCCATGATCGAATTTTTTGAAAAATGATGATTTTTCGAAAAGATGTGAAAATCGTGATAAAGTTTTGATTATCATGATGTATTAAACATTGAAACCCAATTTTTAATTTTTATTGTTTGAGTTTGCTGTAATTTTTTTTTTTTTTTTTTCAAGATCGAATTTTTTGAAAATTGATGATTTTCCGAAAAGATGTGAAAATCGTGACAAGGTTTTAATTATCATGAGGTATTAAGCCATATTTTAAATTTTTATTGTTAAAGTTTTTGTTGAAAAAATTGTATGTTGATGGATTATTTATGCAAAAAAATGCATGTTATTATATTTTCAATACAAAACTGTATTTTTTTTATCTGTTGTTCATGGATTTTTTAGTTGGAATGACTGATGTTAGCAGGCTCTTTGAAGAATTGTTTTTATTATTAATTTTTTAATGCAAAAAATGTATGTTCTTGATAATTGAGTTGTAGCCATGTTTGGAGCTTGCATTTTGTATTATTCTAAATGTTTGTAATTGATATGTACGAAAATATTATTGTCAAAAAAGGTATTTTACAATAACAAATAACAACGAATATGACTACATGAACTACCGCAACATATTATCACTACATATGGTGATTATTTTTCTTTTTGAACTGTCAGGTTAATTTAAAATAGTCAGACGCCCGCTAATATCGATGATTCGTTTTTAGATTGAATCAATGAATTGTCAAACGAATTCAATCAATGGCACCAGCGTGACCAAGAAGAACAACAACGTCGTCTATCATTTTATTTTTAGATCGTATGTTACTAATTTTATGCTTTATTGTAGTCCATGTATGTTGATATACTTATTCCATGATAATTCAATGTTTATCCTTTTGTGTGATGTAAATTAAATGTTGAATGGCAGTTCATGCAGGGGAAGAACATATCAATATTCGCATATTCATTCAAAAACATGAAAATTCTTAATGGAGTACCCTTATTTTTTATTGAATTCCTAAAAAACAATATTTATAATGAATTTTAATAAATTTTTCGGATTTTTTTGAAGCTTTCTTCTGACCGATTCACCCGATTCCGATCCGGATCGCCAATTCGCCGATCCGGATGGCCGATTCGCCGATCCGGATCGGTTTTTGGAAAGCCCGATCCGGGTCACCGATCCGGTTTTTAAACCATTGTCAGGTATAGGTAAGGTCCGACTGTATTCGGATTCAGATTTAGACCAGAATATTATTCGGTCCAAGTTTTAGATCTAAACCTGATCTATCGAATCCAAAAGTTGGACCCATACCCATACCTGTCAGGTCCTAGGTCTATCATGTCGGGTCCCGAGTCCGATTGGGTCCACTGCCACTTTTACTAGGATAGTATTCGGGTTTACGTTTTGCACCAAGACTCAACCCATCAGGTCCAAAAGTTGGACCCATATCTATACCTGTTGGGTCTTGGGTCTAACCCATCTGGTCTTGGGTCTAATGGGGTCCATTGCCACCTTCATTATGAGCTTCTTTTTTTTGTTTTTTTTTATCATCATATACTCATCTTATTAGCAATAAAGTCACAAGCACCCGCCATTAGATTTCAAGCCATCTAATATGTCGTTTAATAGCTATAAATTGTTATCATATATTGTCTTTAATACACCCAAACGAATAGGGTTTGAAGTATTTTATCTCTAATAATTTATAGGTACAGGTCATGTCCAACTGAACCCAAACCCTAACCCGAACCCGAATAGTATTCAGATCCAAGTTTTGAACCTGGACTCGGACCCGACCAGCCGGGTCCAAATGTTGGACCCCATACCTGGATCCATATCACGTATACCCAACAGGTCCCAAGTTGGGTCCATTGCCATCCCTATTTCAAATGGTCCTCTTCAAAAATCCATTTTAGATTATTGATTTGGACTTAAAATTTTAAAATTTTATTGGTCGATAATCTCCAATCACCACGATAATAAACAACATAAAACCGGTGGATTTGATCCCTAAAAGTAGATTATTTTAAAGAGAAATTTATCCGTTATCCCATTTAAAATTATAATTATGAAATATCTTACATTAAAACTATAATGACAATGTTTTTAATAAAATACACAGATTAATTTCTCTATTTAATTTTTTTTTAATCCCCACGTTGTGTGTTAATTCTTCACCACCCATCAAGTTCTATATTGTTTTCCTAGAATAAATCAATAATCACCACACAAAAAGAAGTTTTACTCGAGACATAACGAGGATTGGCACCAAGAGGAAAGGGTAGCCTTGAAAATAATAGACCAAAATGGTGTATAAATAGAGCCTGAAATGATGGTCGGCACGACATCAAAAAGTTGGGGCACAGGCGCCAATCAGACAACGCCACCGTCAGCAGGCAAAAAAACACCCGTTTTTTAGGAAAATCGTTGCATGCTTTGGGGGACGCAATTCTACATTTACATCCCCAGGTATAATGCGTCCATCTTTGAGATGGATGCAAATGGGCGATCCACCTAAAACCATTTGAAACTACTGGTCTAAATATTTTTTTCATAAAATTATTATTTTTAGTTTTAAAATTTATGTATTGTTTTTATAGGGAAAAATTTATATAGAGGCTCTAAACAATCAAATAAGAGCATTAGAAGAAGTTGTTTTGATGCCCAAATATCCTCAAATTGATCGTTGCGACATCAAGATGCATGAACATGAGAAAAAAAATGAATTTCAAGTTTCGAAAATAGTGTATTTTATAATGCATTTTTGAACAGTCAATTTTCAAGATTTTCAAGTTTTCATAGATCTGTCGATCTACACTAATTTTGAAGCTTTAAACTTTATAAATAAAAATAAAAATATATTTTAAAGTTATCACAAAGATTTTCAATATCGAAACCACATTTCTTGATACTATTTGAAAGTAGGCTCTAATTTGATTATTTAGAGCCTAGCCTGGCTCTATACAAACTGCAGCTTTTTTTATATCCATGGCCTCTATTTTAGAGGACACGGAGACTCACCTATTACAGAGTGGACCCTTATCGATCAGGTGTCCATCTCTAATATGGATATAAAAAAATGTTACATCTACTAAAAGTTAAAATGGACGGTGAAAAAGGGAATTCAAAAAATCTCTTATATTTTTTGAAAATGAGAACTACCAAATTTAGACCATCGTCATAGTTGAGAACTTAATATTATCGAACTTTGAAATTTAGATTGAAAATACATCTTTGAGATATATTTTATAAAGAGACCACACAAGAATCTTTTACTTTATTTTTTTCATATTTATTATCTCCATTTTAGAGATTATATATCCATTAAAAAAAAAGTCCAAAAATCCATATCAAAAATAGATTTTAAAAAAGGGGACTCATATTTACATGGACATATATAAAGAACTGTCCCTTTCTTTTTCTTTTATTTTCCTTTGCAAAATGGGTAATTTCTCACCCACCAAGGTATGTAACGTTGCTTTGGTCTTGATCATCTCTATATTTACAAAACAGCCCCCAGACATAGTAGATGCTACACCATGTACATTTTGTTTGTACCAATGGATTCGAATTTTTTGAGGGCCGGGACATGTGACCTCAATCATGTTTCATGGAAATTACGACATGAGAAGAAAGCAAAAGCAAAATCTCCCTCCCTCATGATTAGTGCGTAATGCAATGAAATTCTTATTCTAATCATCGGATTATTATTTATGAGCTAGTATTCCAAGCTTTGTGGGAGCATATGTTGTCCATCTACTCCGTCAGGCAAATGATCAACTTTGGAGCGATTTTAACACGAAAAATTATTGGAATAACCCTTGCACTACTTAGCAGTTTACACTTTGACGTTGTTCCAACTCATGACCATGTGTCTAGGTATTTTTGAAATTAAATTAAATAGTACACGAGTATTTGATGATTTCCTTTTTCTAAAACTAAAATTTTGAGAACTACCTTAGAATCATTAGATGAATATTTTCAAAAGAGAATATTTGAATTTAGAGTTTTTTAACATTTGGATTTCACCATTAGAAAATTGAACAATTTTAATTCAATTTTGAGATATTATCATTTTCAATTGCTAAAGACTGTGATTTGGAATGTTTCTTTTTTTAAGTTAGTCAATGGGTTGAATAGGTTACATCTCATAATTTTGGGATCCTAAAATTATTCGTAGGTTGGGTTTTACCTGAGGGAGGACTATAGATTCCTATGGGAGCATGAAAATCTTTTGGGATTATTTATTTTCAAACGTAATTTCTTTTATGGTTTGATACTTTTTATCCTTAGAAATATATATGTTTGTGAATGTGCATGCTTTGCACATATATTAAATGTATTTAGCATAAAATCATCATCATCATCATCATCCAAGCCTTATCCCTACTATTTAGGGTTGGCTACACGAGTTTTGTTTCATTATTCTGATCTATCAAGGGTCATACCCTTAGTCAGACCATATGTTACGATAGATCTTCTCACTATTTCTATGTATGTCCTTTCAAGCCTTCTTGCCCTTTTAGAGCCTTCCAGTTGAACTAAATTGCTCATCCTCGCGAGTGATGTATTAGGTTGAGAATAAACATGGTCAACACACCTAAGTCTATTTTTCCTCATCTTGTCGCTTATTTAAGCCCCCCTAAATTCCCTCGACTGTAATCATTCTGACATCTATCATTTCTTATCTTGTTACTCATCCATTTTGTTGGAATTAACCGGTTCAACGACCGAAGCGAAAGCAAAATAATCGACTGGGCACTGAGTATCATACTTGAGTGCTTATAAAAAGATTTATGGTGAACAAATGTGGAGATGAATGATCAACTCACGTAAGCACATCTAACAACTACTAGAGCTGCCGAAATCTATTCCACACCGCAAATTCCAAGCGAGGTGGAAGCTCACGAATACTCCAACAAATGCGATATGAGGAGCAATTCGAACTCGACTCTCGTATACAACTCTATCTCTTAGGCCTAAGTCTCTTCTTAGAACTCAAATGGATAGGGGTTTTACTCTCTATCTCTTAAGAGTTTAGCTCTCACATTTCCTCATGTGTTTTGTAGTATGTAGAGACCTCCACCCCTCCCCCTTTTATAATGAGAGAAAGAACATTCTCATTCATATGAGAGTAACCCTGTCATAAATGGGCACCCTTATAATGCATAGTACATGTCATTCATGGGAGGGTAAGTCCCTCAAGAAGAGGCGCAATCTCTCCCCACCTCCCTTCATGTAGTAATGTAAATCAAACATGAAGGGGGTGTGGGCCACTTAGGTGTACCCTCACACTAGGGATACACCCTCATGTCTATATCTCTCACTCATCCCATATGTTAGAGGGGATTATATGCCAAAATAAGAGTTGTCGTTCTTTATTACATTTGTGAGCATTCTTTCATATAAAGGAAAAGTATTGTGTGCGATCTAATGGAGTGAACATTTTATTATAAAGAACCATACCGAATTTCCAACTAACTGACATGAAACACATCATCTCTCCAATACCTGCAAAACAAAACCTGATCCACCTACCTTATACCCAATATGACCACACTAGACTAAGTTCTCAATTAATCGCTCGTGAGCCCAACTCAAAAGATTACTTAACTCATTCATACACAATTATTTTCAACGCACACGTAATATGTATTGTTTACTTATGTTACCGAAATAGAGTGCGATATCAAATGGTCTTCCCTTACAACATACATTATTCTACTCTATCCCAACTATTGTCTCAACAATGTCTCAAACAAGTCTCATACCTGACCCTAAGGAGTACATGCTAAAGTGAATGATTGAAGCAAAGTTTCCTAATGCAGTGTAAGGCCTATGAGGGCATCATGGGTCTCATACTTATTAGCTTCACACAGTGTCAAAACGAAACATGGATCATTTTTTTTCCACACGAGTAGGTGTTTTGGTCACTAATATAACACGTGGTATGAATCACACGTCATGGTAGATCACATCAAATGTGCGTCAGAATCCACACCATGCAAGTTATAGTCTTTTTGCAACCATGCAACTAGTCGCCACCTAACGCCCTACAGTCATATCCATGTGTTAATCTGAACATCTATGATGTTCATCATTGGCTTCTTACAGGCTACATGATATTCAGAACGTCAATTTGAATAGATCATGTCAATTCTTTTATGGAATCTCATCTCGAACACTTGGTTAAGGCGATAAATACACCATGTATATATCTCATCCTTCAATATCTCAGATATTGAGGGAAGCTCGTGCGAGTAGTGAGCTTCAGTCTATCGACGAATTAAATGATAATCTCACACTATCGTACGTCCGTGTATATTAACGTGTACACACCATCAAACATGACACGAAATAACATCCATATTCCATTATAACAAGGTACCAAGATCCTATAGTGTAACATAATCTCATAAGATCCTGAGGCTCATAATTCTTACATGAGTCTAATGTGTAACACTGAGAATTGCCTTAGTCAAATAATCCACCACCATTTCAATTGTAGAAATATAAGTTAATACCACATGTTCATGTGCAATAATGTTTTGAATATAGTTATCTAACATCAATATATTTTGACTTTCCATAACACTTTGGGTCTTTTGCAAAAGCAAGTGTCGTTGTGTTATCATAAAATATACTAACATGCTCATTACCAGTTGCGACAATGCCCAAGTTCTTTATGAATCTTCTCATCCACACGACTTCTTATACTGCTCTACTACAAATAATGTATTCAGACTCTATAGTGGAGAGAATGACGCGTGGCTATTTATTGCTACTTTATGTGATTGCACCGCCTCCTAGTAAGAAGACATAACTTGAAATCGATTTACGCTCATCTAAGTCTGCTGCCCAATCAACATCACTATATCCTATATCCATATAATCGCAAATCAGTTGGCTGGAAACATAGCATCTGCCTCGAGGTTCCCCAAAGTTATCAAAAAATCCTCTTAACTGTTTGCTAATTACCTTGTCTTGGATTACTTTGATATCGACTAATAAGACCCATTGCATAGACAATATCTAGACACGTACAGAGGATCGCGTACATCAAACTACCAATCGCACTTGCATATAGAATACGAGATATTTTGTTTATGTGCAATAATGTCTTTTAGTCTTGCATACAGAATCACTCAAGAATCCTTTGGATATATACCGTTGAGAGCGATCTTGACGTATCTTAACGCCGAGTATATAACTCGTCTCACCCTTGTCCTTTATCTCAAATTTAGAGGACAACTAGTCCTTCATGACAACAAGTTGCTCAAGTTCATTTCTAGCTAATAAAATTTTGTCAACATACAAAGACAATATCTGAATGATTTTCTTATACTGCTTAATGTATTTACAGTGGTCTTCTTAAGCATTTCAAAACCATAAGTCATAATAGCCCTATGGAATTTGATATACCATTGTATTGATGACTGTTTGAGACCATATATGGCTTTTTTAAGCTTACACACTTTGTGCTCAAGGCTAGGGGCTACAAAACCTTTAAGTTGTTTCATATAGATTTCTTTCATCCAGTTACCATTCAAAAAAGTAGTATTCAAATTCATTTGGAAGACTTATAGGTCCATATGTGCGACGATTGCTAGGATTAGGTGAATCGATGTCATTCTTACCACTAAAGAGAATGTCTCATCGTAGTCCACTCCCTCAATTTAAGTGAACCCACTAAATGAGCTTTATACTTATCTATAGTTCTATCAGCCTTCATCTTGATTTTCTTCATGGAATTAAGCCCGTCTTTCATAGCAAACATCCATTGATCCACATTAAGAGAATTCAAGACCTATTGGAATGAGCTATGCTCATCAGCATCAAGTAAAATGTATGTGAGACCCTCTACTTCGAAATGTCTATGAGGAACTTTTTCATGTTGACTCCTTCACATTTCGACATGCAATTCACTCTCAATAAGCGCATCTGGCATGTTTGACAATTTAATATGGGTCATTTGCTCATTCTCAACTAGTGGTTTACTCCTATTATCATTAACAATCATGGAAAAACTCCCACTGTTACCCTCAAGTGAAGGAACCACCTTAATGTCTGTCTGAAATTCAGTTCTTCATAAAACTCTTCAGACATATGAGACTGCTTCCTATAAGAGCATTTTGTCTCTATAAAATCTACATCGTAAGATTCTATTTTCTTCATCCCTCCACCATCATGTTCTTGACATAACACATATCCCTTCGAGTACTCAAGATATTTGACAAAAGTGTACTCGAGAGACCGCTTGTCTAGTTTCCCTGTCAATTGAGAAGGGATGTGAACATGTGCAGCTAACCCCCAAGGATGTAAATGAGAAAGACCTGGCTTTCTACAGATTCATAACTCATAAGGGGTATCGGGATCAGATTTTGATGGCACTCTATTTAAGACATACATCATAATATAGAGTGCATCTCCCCAAAATAATATTGGGAGGTTGGCGTAAACCATCATAGACCTTACCACGTCCAACAGAGTACAATTCTTTCTTTCTGCAACATCATTTTATTGTGGAGTGTAGGACATCGTCTCTTATCTATGGATTTCCTTATTCTCACAAAGCTTCTTAGATTGATAAGTTAAGTATTTTTTACCTCAATCAATGTGAAGAACCTTAATTCTTTTGTCTAACTGATTTTCAACCTCCAGCATAAAATGGCGAAAGCAATCCATTGCTTGTGATTTATGCGAGATTATGTATACATATCCATAGCGAGAATAATCATCGATAAATGTGATAAAATAACAGGAACTGTCACGGACCATCTCATTAAACAGACCACAAATATCGAAATTTATTATATCTAGAACACTGGTTGCTCTTTTTGCTTTAGAAAAGAGAATTCTAGTTGAATTTCCAACTATACATGGTTCACATATAGGTAGGTCTATTTTGGATAAAGGCAACAATCATTCTTTGGCTAATCGGATCATCATATCTTTTCCTATATGGGCAATCTTAGCATGCCACATTATGGAATTGTGCGTATTAGAAGAGGGTAGAAAATGATGAAGATGTCATATAAGTAGAAGGAAGTGAAAAATTAACATCATCATTATCCAAAATAAATAAGTCATTCATAATCTGACCATAGTAGTGAAAACTATATAGAAATGTAAAGGTAGTATAATTAAGCATGAAACTAATGAAACAATTGTCTCTAACGAGACGTAGAACTGAAAGCAAACTTTTTTCTCATTCCGAAAGCATAGAAGACATCATGAAGAAGAAGGCTCCGTCCACTTCAGAATTGGAGTTGGTAAGTTCCAACTCTTAGCACATCCTCCGATACGCAATTCCCCATAAAAAGCTTCAAGCTTCAAGCTTCAAACTGTAAAAGTTTGGAGCTCAACGAACCCTTTTCGATCCCTCGCTATATGCCTTGTTGCTCCTGAATCCACAATCCACAATCCACCTTGTAAATTGTGAATGAGCAACAAGCACCTAAGTGAGAACACTTGTATAGCTAGGGAAATTAGTTCGCACCTTTCTAAATTCAGGACATTCACGTGCATAGTGGCCCTTCTTCTCACAATTGTAGTAAATTATCTCATATTTGTCTTTTGTGCGCCTCCCACGTTTATGCTTGCCCTTTTTCTTTTATTCGGCCTCTTGCTTAGGTTGCGCATTGCTTTGAGGTGCTCATTATTTAACTTACCTTTACGTCAAGGCTTATTTGATTGGGAAACTATAGTGGTTCCAGCTCCTGAAGATGAGCAAACTTCAACTTCTATCTCAAGGTGACGGGAAAGCTGGGAAAACATTGTTACAACTTCATTGTGTAACATCAGTGACTTGATATTTTCCTAGGATTCTAGAAGAGACCTAAGCAATTCGAGCATTTGCTACTCGTGACTGAGTTTGTTTCCAACTGCCTCTAGGTCACATATCATTTGAGACATTTTTCAGACTTAGTCTACCATCGACACATTTAGAGGTATTTTGTACGTCTCAAAAGCCATAGATAAGGCTCGTAATCAAGTAGCAGAAGTGCCAACATACTTCTGCTAAAGTGCATCCCACATGGCCTTCGCCGTGGTGAATCCCTGAAATTCACGGATGAGATCGTCAACCATAGCACTTAGCAAAGTAAAGTGAGTGCTATGGTCAGCATGGTCTCGTGCCTCATACTTACTGAGAAGTTCCTCAGCCACACCTTGTTCATGTTTTTGCTTAATAGTAGTTAGGTGTTCAAGAGTACATTGCTTATTTAGAAAGTATTGCATTTTCCTATGTCACATAGGAAAATTGCTCCCAATCAACTTTTTACCTTTAGTAAGATCCGTGGTCACACTTTTAAAAGTCATTCTAAGTCAAAACAACAAATTATATATATTAATATGGATGTCTGATGGTTTGTTTGATCCATGATTGCACTTAGATTATCATTTTTATGCTTGTTAATTGTTTAGTTATTTGAAAAAACATGACCCTTAAAAGTTTTGATATAAAAATTTCGTGTGGCCACATTGAGCTCTTGCTTGTAATCAATGCCAAGTTTATTTCTTGGATCTAGCATCTCAAATACCTCACAATTTGCAAGTTGTGCACATTCCTAGATGCACTCCTACTTAAATAAATTTTATATATGCAGCCTTAAAATGCTAAAAAAATGAGTAGGGCCAGTCATGCATCGCTTAGCATGTGATGCCCATAAAAATCAGGCAGTAATGACGCTCATGGTCTAGGGCCCATCAACTTGCATAGCCCATACATAAGGGTGGCAACTCCTCAATGCGTAGGGCCTGCATGACTATGTGGTTGCTACATAAGGTTATATAGTGCACCTGCCCATGGTCTTAATATATCATGTGCACTTGATAATATTATGGGCAAGCCTTCACAACTAGGGCAAGAACAATAATGTGGGCACAATCAGGAACCCGATTCCACAATGACTCTAATATCAATGTCGGAATTAACCGGTCCAATGGCCGAATTGAAAGCAAAATAATCAATTGGGAACTGAGTATCATAGTTGAGTGCTCGTAAAACGATTTATGATGGACGAATGTGGAGAGGAATGATCAGCTCATGTAGGGACGTCTAACAACTACTAGAGCTGTCGAAATCTATTCCACACCTCAATCCTGAGCAAGGTGGAAGCTCACAAATACTCAAACAAATGCGGTATGAGGAGCAGTCCAAGCTCAACTCTTGTGCACAACTCTATCTCTTAGGGTGAAGTATCTTCTTAGAACTCAAATGGATATGACTTACACTCTCTCTCTTACTTTATCTTTCTCGAGAGTTTAGCTCTCACACTTTCCCGTATGTATTATAGTATGTAGAAACCTCGACCCCTCTCCTTTTTATAATGAGAATGATCATCTCATTAATGTGGAAGTAACCTCCTCATAAATAGACACCCTTATGATGCATGGCGCATGCCATTCACGGGAGGGTAACCTCCTCATGAAGAGGTGCAATATCTCTTACCTCTCTTAATGTAGCAACATAAGTCAAACATGAAGGGGGTGTGGTCCACTTGGGTGTACCCTTACACTAAGGATGCACCATCATGTCTACACATTTTTTAGCATCCTTATCTTAGCTACACTCATTTTATGGACATGCATGCTTTTTTACATGTGTATTAAGTGCATTAAGCATCAAAAGAAAATAAAGAGTTACTTTAAATTTAAAATAAAAGTAATAAATAAATAGAGATGAAAACAGTGATTGATAAATCTATAAGATCTAAAATCATATAAAAAGGTCTCTTAAAATAAAATTACTAAAACATGAATGCTCAAAGTTAAAAGTGTGCCTACACGCAAAATGGCTATATCCATATATCACTTGTTGCAAAATGTAAAAAAAAAAAAACACACAAATTTGCTAGTAGTAAAATGCAAAATTATAAAAATAAGATTGAATGATAAATTACATGCTATAATCATATCAAAATAAAAAATTACACAAGATAATCAAAATAAGATGCTAATAAAAAATCACTTGAATTAATATACGTTTTAAGTCTCCGCCACTATCGCATTGTATTTTCTCCCCTTATTTATCCAATAAAGTGACCTAAAATTCTCTTAGTTTTTTCATTCTGGCCCATAAGAAATTACCTCTAGATAGATGCTTGAAAGGCATTTATAGCGCCAAAAAAGAAAAAGAGAAAAAATAAGGCTTTTTATAATCGAATCATCATGTGATCCAAGTCAGAGTCAAAGACATGCTGCAAAAGGTGTTTAAACTACGTAAAGGTGCCTTGCATGAGGAAATTCAATGAATTTATCATCCAAAACAATCAAATTGAAGTTCGCACCGATGAAGCAAATTTCACCTGGTCTAGCCACTCTGTGCTTCACCACTCTCTAAGTTAGATCTTTTTTTTTATATATCTGCCTTGGTAGACAACTTTTCTTATTTTGAATTGTAAAAGGTCTTCCTAAGATGTCTGCAAATCATATTTTCCCTCCTCTTATAGACCGACAGCCCTAATTATGGACCGTGCCCTTTCCAATATTTGAAAACATACATTCTCCAAATATTGTGAGAGAACATTGGGCAACAAGAGATGTATTCGGCAATTTAGGGGTAAGATTGGATAAGAAATTGAGACTCATGAAATATAAACTCCAAGACTGGCACCATAAATCTCCGGGGAATATCATAGATGAAACTAATTCTATAATGGAGTATAGACACCCCCTCAAAATTCTAGTTGAGAGAATTTCTAAAAACCTCGATTATGAATCTAAAAGACCTCACAAATTTTAGTAGATTATAGGCAACCCAGACCCAATATAATTGTCCCAAAATTTTTCAAAACCTATATCAAGTTGAAGTATTCCCCGTGAGCTTTCCAAATGTTAAAGAATCACCAAAATCGGACCTACGGTTAAAAACATCTAGAAAATGATAATTTGGACCCTGCGTGACCCTGCAACTGTCAGGCCGCAGGACAGGCCGTGTTGTGATGTCTTGCTGGCCCAGGTACGGCCTGATGACACAAAAAATAGAATTTAATTTAGATAAATCCAAAACAAATCCAAAAAAATTGGGAAAAACCTGAAAGAAAAAAATACTCAAACATAATCCTAATTGAACTAGGAGATTCCCTATTAGAAATCCTTAAAAATACAATACAATTAAAAAATACCCCAAAAATACCTAAAATTAGGAAAAAGACTTTAAAAATTCCAAAATAAAAAGAAAATTCCCAAAAATTCTCAAAAAATCCCAAAAAATCCAAGAACCTAGATTCTACCTAACATAAGGAGATCCCAAAACCTTAAACAACGAAGGAAAAACCTTAAACAACGAAGGAAATTTTCTTCCAATATTAAGAAAAGCCTAGGTAAACCCTACCTAAAATTCTCAAACTTTTGCCCCTGCCTTAGAAACCCTAGATCTAAGTCAAAAGAATATTAGATCTACCAATTTAATAAGCAAATGCATCCAAAAAGGAGATGGTGATGCAAATAAGAAGAATGGCCTAATCTAAGCTCGAAACTCTGGGTTTTGGGTCCCTAGAGCTAATTATTTATTTATGTACTTAATTTATTCTATTAATTTAAATTATTTGTTTTATGAACAACAATCTATTATTAGATTTAATTAAAATTAATAAGCATTTTAAGTCAAAATACGAATTTGTTATCTATATATATATATATATATATATATATATATGAAAAGTCTTTCCAATGCCTATAGGCAAAAGTGAATAGTGATTTCACCTATCCTTATCACCATCTAAATTTTATCATGCGGTCACGATTGTCTAGTAGTGTTTTATTTTTCATTTTTTTTCTACAAATCGAAATGACCTGAAATTTGAAGAGTATGTACATCTTACTGAGGCTCATCAAATAAAAATATAAAAAAAAATTATCCATACATAAATTGACCAAAATACCCCCAAAAATTTTGGGGAATATTTTGATCAATTTTCTCATGTAAAATATTTTTTTTAATAATTTTCGAAGATTCCCCTAATTTTTAATACACACTCCAAATTTTAGGTCATTCCAATTAGCAGAAAAAAAAAATGAAAAATAAAATACTACCGGACAATCGTGACCGCTCGCTGAACTTTGGACGGTGATGGGGGTAAGTGAAATCACTGTTCATTTTCACCTATAGGCGCTATGCAGTATTTTCCACACACACACACACACATATATATATATATATATATATATATATATATATATATATATATATATATATATATATATATATATATATATATATATATATATCTGTGTGTGTGTGTTTATCTAGAGTTAACAACCCCTCAAAACACAAAGGTTTAGGTTAGAAGAGGTTATGATGGGTGTATTTATCAAAATAATCATTATTTTTTATTAAAAAATTATTTAAATAGGTAACTTTATCATCAAACAAGGGAAAATTTGAAATTTTCACAAAAGTATAATGGCATTTTGGATGTTAGTGTCCTGGAACTTTATTTGTAGAGTGCTCTTGTCTTTTAATTAAAATTTCAATTTTACCCATTATGGAGATGACAAAAGTATCATTTGTCTTGTAGTAATATTTACAAAATTGCCTCACAAAAGTAATTTGTTTTAAAAAATAGACTACAAAATTAATAAATCCACCCCTCACAACTCTCTCTATATTGAGCCTTTGTAATTTGAAGGGTTGTGAAGTTTAGAATATCCATGGGTGTGAGACTTGATTTTTTAGAGATCCGTGCCAAATTTAATAGTGATCTTTTGAGGTCCTACACACATGGGTAGGGGGAGGGTCCTATATGATCATTTCTTATATATATATATATATATATATATATATATATATATATATATATATAATGGTGATCCTTTGAGGTCCTACAAAAATGAACAGTGATTTCGTCTACTCTCATTACCTTCTAAAGTTCATCGTACGGTCATTATTGTCCGGTAATATTTCATTTTTTATTTATTTTTACAAATCGGAATGACTTGAAATTTGGAATATGTATTCATTAAAAATAGGCGGATCTACGAAAAATATCAAAACAATATTTTACATGAAAAAATTGATGAAAATACCTACGAAAATTTTGGAGGGTATTTTGATCAATTTTGTTTTCGCAAATTATTATTTTTATAAGTGCACCTCACTAAGATGTATACACACTCCAAATTTCAGATCATTCTGATCTGTAAAAAAATGAAAAATGAAACACTACAGGATAATCGTGACCGTGCAATGAACTTTGGACGGTGATGAGGGTAGACGAAATCACCGTTCATTTTCACCTATAGACGTTGGAAAGACTTTTCCACACACACACACACACATACACCCACACACACACACACACACACATATATATATATGAGAAATGATCATATAGGACCCTCATCCACCCATGTGTGTAGGACCCCAAAGAATCACCATTAAATTTGACACAGATCTTTAGAAAAGTCAAGTCCCACACCCATGCTATAACTTTTCTACAGATCTGTGTGAAATTTAATGGTGATCCTTTGGGGTCCTATAGAATCATTACTAGATATATATATATATATATATATATATATATATATATATATATATTTCATATATCTGACTTCTGATCTCTTCTTCAAGCTATAGGGCATTGATTTTCTTTTTGATTTTACATTTTTTTTTGTAATGTCCTACTTTCCCACAATTATAACACACTGGAATCTTTATTTTTCCTCTTTTAAAATTGGTTTTTGGGACAAACTTTCTAGTAACTTTATCTTTAATATCTCTTTTTTTACTAGATTTATACTTTTTATTTTTATTTTTTCTTTTATAAGGTTTATCAGATGAAGGTACCGTATTATAGCCAAATTGTTCTAAAAAATCTCCTAGTTTTTAATAAAAAAGATTTACTTGATAGACTTGTGAATGCTTGTATATTATCTAAATTTGATTTAAAATTAGGTAAATTCAAACTTTACACTATGACCTTCTATGTATGATTCAATTCCTATATTATCTATTTTCAAAGGATATAAAAGATTTAAGAAAGGGGTGCCTAGTATAACAGCTTGGCTTAGCCTTTTTACCATAATGAAGGGCATTTCATAGCAATTACCATTTGTTACATATTGCAGCATTAGACAACTTATACTTAATTATTAGTCTACTTCTATCTGCTGTATTGAGTATTTGAGTTGTTTTGCTGAAATATTTTGTAGGCACTAGTCCTTCATTTATAAACTTAAGGTCTACCCCTAAATCTATCAATGCTAAGGATTGAAAGCTATATTCATTCTGCACTATTATTCTTATTAAAGTAAACCATTTCTGAGTAATAAATTTATCAAATAGGTTTACATAATTATTATCTTATATAAGTTTATCAGCAGAATTAGATGATTTTGAGGTTTTAATTATTGAAGGTACTGGATTTTTATTGTTTCTTAAGAGATTACCAAATTCTAATTCTTCATTTGTATCATCCTCAGAAAAGTCAGCATACATTTCTAATATTCTTATTCTATTTTTGAGATGCTGTACTTCAGATTTTACTTCATTAATTTCTTGTTCTAAATCAGAAATGGATGGTTCCTTCTGGGCCAGTAGAGATAGACGAACAATAATGAATACTAATATTAATGAAGAAAAGAACAAAATGGACATTGTCCCATCACCATCTTCAGGAAAACCTGTAATAAATTATCCAGGAACCCCAAACCAGGTCATAAAAAGACAAGCCCAAGAACTTGTCCCCTCTCTTAGTCCAATAAAGATTCTTACATCAGAAAAATCGTTGTTTATAGAAACTACTTTTTTAACTGATATTATAATTGAAGATGAACACTGGAATTTGGATCTAGTAAACATGGCCAATATTTATCTGATCGATAATTTGAATCCCTCCAATGGTAATAAAACAAGGGAATGGTACGAAGCGATTCTCCCAGAAACAGTTCTATCACTTTGGTATATTTTTACCAAAGAAATACGAATATAGTTGCTTATTCAAAAGTTCAAATAAGAAAAGTGATATTCTATAAAGAATGGGGCTTAGATCCCATAAGAAGTAGAAAGTTACAGGCACCTGAGTTTAATAATAAGTACTACAAATATTATGAACCTATAGATGCCTGGCATAAGGTTTTCTCCCTAAAAAATAGTAATAATTCTCACACCTGGTTCATACAGATGAAATTGCCAATAGTAGAAAAATTTCCTAATTGCTTTAGGAATTGGTTCCAGATCTAGGGATCCGGGACATAGATTCTTCTTCCTAAATTACAAACTTCTCAAGACAAGTTTGCATAATTTAATAACCCAAATAGATCACCATCTATATTTTATGGCAATATACCAAATTCCCTAGATTATGAAATGGACTTTTGCAATATCTGATAATTTTACCAATGATTGGGAATAAATCCCAAAACTAGGAAAAAAAATATATATTAAATGGTGGGACGTCTCTGAGAACAAGCTCAATGACCCTGAAAATATTAAATTAAGAAAGGTACCAACTCAGGGACCAGAAGACAGCCCGAATAGTTTTGCCGAATATATTAATAAAATGAAGAGGCAAAACCCCACAGCAACAAAAGAAGAATTAAAAAAGTAGTTGCTTCAAATGTTTGAAGAAGAAGGGGAAGCGATGTCAACCTCGTCACAAAATGATGAAGACTATACGGTTGAGAATGAAGACTGTGAATTGATGCAACCAGCAATTCAATTTTCTCAATAAGAAGAAAAGCCCAATAATACTCAAATATTCAGCCCGAAGAATAAGTTGTTGTCTGTCACTATCAGAATTATTAAAGCCACCTACCAGCAGATTGCAGTTGTCCCTAGCTGGCCGACACTTCAAAGCCACCTTGTCAAAAAGAGATTTGCCAGTACTGTTCCCAGATACCCACTAGCTAATACGACAAAGCCACCGACGATTACGGTCAAACTTTTACTGTTTGGAGATAATGCCGACAAGACACTGTTCAAGCCTTTAGCCAAATCAAAATGTTGTGCCACCACCTTTTGATAAATCAAAATATTGTTTTAGCATTTATGTGACACCGACCTATGAAAAAGAATTGATAACTCTTTGAAATCTGAGGCCTATAAATGGATGAGGCGTGGCATAAGTTCAGCATCCGAAGAAGGAGTCTTCTCTCTGCTCTCTTCCATCTACTCTCTTCCTAGCTTCTTCTCTTATCTCTTTCTAAAATCCTGCTCAAGAGCCTAAGTTCAAAACTTTAGAGCACTTCTTTCTCAGCTTGACACTCTACTCCAAGTTCGGGTACTATTCTAAACATTCTGATAAATTGCATATCGTTGTCTGAAACCCCTCCAGTTCTCTTTAAATCGTACTGAGCCTTCTAGTTCCTCTTTTCATATTCTTAATCCAGTAGTTATTCAGTCTCATCCTTTCCTGCTTTTTGATAAAACCTTATCTGTCTTATGCCTACTCTTTCTTTATTTATGCTGTATATCTAGTGGTGAATCATTAACTACTTGAAAATTGAGTGAATGAGAGTATACATGTGACTGTAATATCAATAGTTTGTCAACTTATTGTCCAGAGGAGTGGAAGCTCTTCACCAGTTTCTGTATATGTAATATGTAAGTTCTTTCTTATTTATGCTGTAAGATCTTTCTAATTTTTGGAAGTTCTTTCTTGTAATCTACTGGTACTTCTTTGATATGCAAATAAAGTTTGTATTTAGTATCAAAATTAGAGATATTACTTATACTAATTGGATTGTGCTTGATATCTCTCCTTTTTCCTTATTTATCCTGATAACTGTACTTATTTATCTTGGATATGTTAGATTTTTTATTTAATATCTGTTAAAATATTTGAAATTTGTCAAAAATAGATCTTGGTTGGTTGTTGGTATCAGAGCCATTGAATTTTATCAGTAGTACACTGAAAGAAGATTATAATATCCTAAAGGTTAATAACTTAATAAAATTTACCATTTAGAGGTAAGACCGAGAGAGTTGAAACCAAGGTCGTAGTAGTCCATCGCTGAGGTAGGCCAAGAGAGCCGTGAAAAGGCACTGTGACATAAATCTATTGATCCGTGTCCTCATCCGTTACCTTAAATGGAAAATTTTACTACGCCGCTATCCAATAGGACATTATCATCATCTAACAGTACATTAAGGATAAAAAATAAAGAGGAAATAATAATAGATAACATAGAAAAACAAATACTTAATTGGAACATTCTAAAAGTTCCTATTACTGATATCTACAAAAGGGGTACCTTTGAGTTTAAAACCAACTATGCAATAAAAACCGTAGAACAAAGTTTATCAGTAAATAGTGAACAAGAAAGTTTTCAACTGTCATCTAATAAGATGATTCAAAACCATAAAGATAAAGCCTATAAGTACCTACACATAGGTCTTATACAAATAGCAGTAAAACCCCTCATTAGGCTAGGATTAAATAACTCTATATTATTATGCCTTAGATATAGTAGACATAATAAGTTTTCTGATTCTCTGTTAGGAGTAGTAGAGTCTAGTTTATGTAGTGGTCCTGTTTATTTCAATTGTTTTTCCAATTACTCGGTCTCATTAACAGACCCCAATCTTCTTAAAGTCCTTACCCTAAATCTTAAGTCTCAAGGATTCGATATAAATTCGAGCTCTCAAAACATAGCTCTAATTTATAGAATATGTTATAAAGTTATGAATACATTAAGTCCAAATGTCCTTCAAATGTATACCAAGGGACAGACAATATTTTTTCAAACAAATATGGAAAAATCAAACACTGTTATCCCCAAATCAATAAATTGGTCCCAAGTTATACTCCTATATAATTGGTCTATCCATGATGAGAATCAACAGTATAACATATTAATAATGAGCCGGATCAAATAATTGAACATCCGGATGGAAATATTGAGATTCAATTCAGTTCTAACGAAGGGCAAGATTGAACTTTTCTAAAGATATAATAAGGCCTACTAGAAGAATGACTGCACCATGTAGACATTCTACCTCATCAATATAAGATAAACCTTTCATACAAGGATTAACGAGAACTAATAGTAACATTAATATACCCGTATACAAGGCATATGATCCCAGTTCATCAGGAAGTGAGCCAACCTTCTCTGACCTTGATTTTAATATTCTGACTCTTCAGAAAGAAGAAAGGTCCAAGGTAGACATAGAATTATTAAAAAATGATTATCTATCTGAAGCTAATAAAGAGATAAGAGAAGGGTATCTATCAGAATTCTCACAAGAATTATTAGACGCCTTTCACAAAAGATACAATAAGTTTATAAAAAGAAATAAACAAAACCTAGGATTCTTTGACTGGTTGAAATCAACTCTTAAAGAGAAAGATATTCCTATCCATACCTTTGAGGTAAATACATTAGAAAACCAATACCAAACCATCTATACGATAGACAGAGAAGAAATACAAAGTATACACCCCCCAGAAAAAAATCTCCAATTAAAAGGAATGTTAAAAGATAAACTTGAAACAAAAGGCTCTCCTTATAAGTTGGCCCCCTAATGAGCATGGCCATAAAATAGAGATGATCCCACATATAATACAACAAAACAATTATACAAACCTTTGTTTACAGTTTATTGGAAACAGACTACTAGAATCGAAAACATAATAGGAAAATCTCAAGGAGAAGTACCAGAGAAAAAGAAGGCAGTACTATTCAAACTTCCTCCAGAGATAAATGAAGAAAGATTCAGCCTGAAAAGAATAAAAAAGAAAGAAGAAAACAAAGAATTGGTTGATGAACTGGTAAAAAAACTATCCCAGTTAAGTATAAAAGATAAAAAAGGGAAAGGGATAGTAGTTGAATCAGAAGCCATGGTGCTTCAAGAAGATTCAATAAATAATGATGAAATATTCAAAATAGAGGAAGCCTTCAAAGAAGGCAATTCAAATATTAATAGGATAGATTATGGAAGGAAATGGAGGCCTACTGCCCAATCAAGAATGTACCATACTAGGCCAACCCCAGTAGGTATACAATTTGAATAGAATTTAATTTCAAGTACTGTTTCCTACTCAGGAAGAACGATTGTCAATTGGAATATCGATGGTATGTCTAACCATCAAATACTAGATACCATGAAGCATATAACCATGTATGCTACTGCTTGCAAGGTAGCTGGAAATCATGACCAAGAGGTAGCCAAAGCCATTGTTTGTAGATTTACAGGATGGTTAAGAGGATGGTGGGATTTCCACATGAATGAAGCTTCTAAACAACAAATATTAAACGCTACAAGGCAGTGGACTGTAAAAAATGAATATAATTAAGAGTTACCTCATAGTGAAATTGATGCAGTTAATACACTTATCTATACAATAACTCTCCATTTTGTAGGAAGTACTTCCTTACTAAATGCTAGATAAGAAGACCTATTACGTAATCTAAGATGTCCAACATTATCTCATTACAAATGGTATAAAGATGTATTTTTTTCTCGCCTTCTGTCCTGAGATGACAGTAGTGCGGACCATTGAAAAGAAAAATTTATAGCATGTCTATCTTACCTGTTTGCTGAAAAAGTAAAAAATAGATTGAAGAATAAGAATGAAGGAATAATCCCATACTCCCTTTACACTTTAGGAGAACCATTTGCATACATTTATGCAGAAAGTATTGCCTTGTGTACTGATTTGAAGTTAAAAAGGCAACTCGATAAGCAGCGAATGATGGGCAAGAAAGAACTAGGAGATTTTTGCGAACAATTTGGCTATAATACGGTACCTTCATCTGATAAACCTTATAAAAGAAAAAATAAAAATAAAAAAGTATAAATCTAGTAAAAAAAGAGATATTAAAGATAAATTTACTAGAAAGTTTGTCCCAAAAACAAATTTTAAAAGAGGAAAAAGAAAGATTCCAGTATGTTATAATTGTGGGAAAGTAGGACATTACAAAAACGAATACAAAATTAAAAAGAAAATCAATGCCATACAGCTTGAAGAAGAGATCAGAAGTCAGATATATGATATACTCCAAATAGAAGAAGAATAAGATAATAATACTTCAAGCTCTGATACTGAGCCTCTTGTCGGAAGATTAGAAGATGAGAATTTAATAATACGTAACTCAGATTTAGATGAAGAAATGGAAGATTGTTTATACAAAACTCTTAATACCCTCACAGAAGAAGAAAATTTAATCATAGATTTAATAGATAAAATAGCTAACCCAGAAGCCAAAAGAGAAGCCCTAACACAATATAAACAAGTAGCTAAAACAAAAAAGAAGGCAGTCCCTCTGATTAAAACACAAGAAGAATATAGTCTAGTAGAAATACTTAAAAAGAATTAATAAAAGAAATATTGTTCAGAAGGAACCATCCATTTCTGATTTAAAACAAGAAATTAATGAAGTAAAATCTGAAGTACAACATCTCAAAAATAGAATAAGAATATTAGAAATGTCTGCTGACTTTTTTGAGGATGATACAAACGAAGAATTAGAATTTGATAGTCTCTTAAGAAACCATAAAAATCCAGTACCTCCAATAATTAAAACCCCAGAATCATCTAATTCGGCTGATAAACTTATACAAGGTAATCATTATGTAAACCTATTAGATAAAGTTATTACTCAGAAATGGTTTACTTTAATAAGAACAATAGCGCAGAATGAATATAGCTTTCAATCCTTAGCACTGATAGATTCAGGGGTAGAACTTAATTGTATAATAAAGGACTAGTGCCTAAAAAATATTTCAACAAAACAACTCAAATACTCAATACATCAGATGGAAGTAGACTAATAATTAAATATAAGTTGTCTAATGCTGCAATATGTAACAATGGTAATTGCTATGAAATGCCCTTCATTATGGTAAAAGGGCTAAGCCAAGCTGTTATACTAGGCACCCCTTTATTAAATCTTTTATATCCTTTGAAAATAGATAGTACAGGAATTGAATCAAACATAGAAGGTCATTGTGTAAAGTTTGAATTTATAGATAAACCAAAAATCAGAGAGGTCAACAACATCAAGCAAATTATAGAAAATAAAAAGAAATTCTTATGTCATCTCAAAGAAGAAGTGAAATATAAGATAATAAATGAAAAGCTTTCATTACCAGAAAATAAAAAGAGTATTGAAAATATCAGAAGAAAAATAGAAGAAGAGATTTGTGCAGATCTACCAAACGCCTTTTGGAACAAGAAAAGGCACATAGTAAGTTTGCCCTATATAAAATATTTTAATGAAAATAAAATACCAACTAAAGCAAGACCTATTCAAATGAATCCAAGACTTCTTGAGATATGTAAAAAAGAGATTGATGGATTACTACAGAAAAAGTTAATCAGGAAAAGCTCATCCCCGTGGAGTTGTTCAGCTTTTTATGTCGAGAAAGCTTCAGAAAAAGAGCGAGGAGTACCAAGACTGGTAAGAAACTATAAGCCGCTGAACCAGGTATTCAAATTGATTAGATATCCAATACCTAATAAAAAAGATTTACTTGATATACTTGTGAATGCTTGCATATTCTCTAAATTTGATTTAAAATCAGGCTATTGGCAAATTCAGATAACTGAAAAGGACAGATATAAGACTGCTTTTAATGTTCCCTTCGGACAATATGAATGGAACGTAATGCCTTTTGGGCTAAAAAACGCTCCTTCAGAATTCCAAAATATAATAAATGATATTTTCAATCCTTATATGAAATTTATGATTGTTTATATAAATGATGTATTGCTTTTCTCATAAAACATTGAGCAACATTTTGAGCATATAATTATATTTATAAATGCGGTTAAAACTTCTGGTTTGGTAGTCTCAACTAAAAAAATTAGCCTTTGCCAAACAAAAATTAGATTCCTAAGTCACAATATTTTCCAAGGAACTTATCCTTATTGATAGAGCAATAGACTTTGTAAGGAAATTTCCTGATATTATTCTAAATAAAACAGAACTCCAAAGATTTATAGGATGCCCAAACTATATTTCGGAATTTTATGAAAATCTTGCCATTGATGCTAAACCATTATTTGAAAGATTAAAAAAGAATCCACCCAAGTGGACTGATGAGCATACTTTGGCAGTAAGGAGAATAAAAAATAAGGCTAAGGAATTACCTTGCCTAACACTGTCTAATCCTGATGCTTTCAAAATAATTGAGTGTGATGCCTCCGAAATAGAATTAGAAGGAATTTTAAAACAGAAAATACAAGAGAAAGAACAACTAGTCCACTTTACATCAAAAGCCTAGAATAGAACTCAGCAAAATTATTCAACGGTTAAGAAAGAAATCTTAGCTATTGTACATTGTGTAACAAAGTTTCAGAGTGATATTCTTAATCAATTTTTTTTAATAAGGACTGATTCTAAAGCAGCAAAAGAAATCTTACTGAAAGATGTAAACAATCTAGTTTCAAAACAAATTTTTGCCAAATGGCAAGCAATCCTTTCATCCTTTGATTTTGATATTGAACATCTAAAGGGCACAACCAACTTTCTTCCTGATTTCTTAACTCGTGAATTTTTCAGGGGGGACTAAGATAGGGCCAGTAGAGACCGACGAGGAATAATGAATACTAATATTAATAAAGGAAAGAACAAAATGGACATTGTCCCATCACCATCTTCAGGAAAACCTATAATAAATTATCCAAAAACCCCAAACCAGCTCATAAAAAGACAAGCCCAAGAACTTGTCCCCTCTGCTAGTCCAATAAAGATTCCTACATCAGAAAAATCGTTGTTTATAGAAACTACTTTCTTAACTGATATTATAATAGAAGATGAACACTGGAATTTGGATCCAGTAAACATTGCCAATATTTATCTCAGCAATAATTTGAATCCCTCCAATAGTACGAAGCGATTCTCTTAGAAACATGTTCTATCACTTTGGTACATTTTTACCAAAGAAATACGAATATAGTTGCTTATTCAAAATTCCAAATAAGAAAAGTGATATCCTATAAAGAATGGGGCTTAGATCCCATGGGAAATAGAAAGTTACAGACACCTGAGTTTAATAATAAGTACTACAAATATTTTTAATATATAGATGCCTGGCATAAGGTTTTCTCCCTCCAAAATAGAAATAATTTGCACACCTGGTTCATACAGATGAAATTGCCAATAGTACAAAAATTTCCTAATTGGCTTAGGAAATGGTTCCAGATCTGAGGATCCGAGACAAAGATTCTTCCTCCTAAATTACAAACTTCTCAAGACAAGTTTGCAGAATTTAATAATAAAGACCCGCAAATAGATCACCATCTATATTTGATGGCAATATACCAAATTCCCTGGATTATGAAATGGACTTTTGCAATATCTGATAATTTTACCAATGATTGGGAATACATCCCAAAACTAGGAAAAAATATATATATTAAACAGTGGGACGTCTATGAGAACAAGCTCATTGACCCTGAAAATATTAAATTAAGAAAGGTACCAACTTAGGCACCAGAAGACAGCCCGAATAGTTTTGCCGAATATATTAATAAAATGATGTGGCAGAACACTACATCAACAAAAAAAGAATTAAAAAAGCAGTTGCTTCAAATGTTTGAAGAAGAAGGGGAAGCGATGTCAACCTCGTCACAAAATGATGAAGACTGTACGGTTGAGAATGAAGACTGTGAATTGATGCAACTAGCAATTCAATTTTCTCAATAAGAAGAAAAGCCCAATAATACTCAAATATCTAGCCCGAAGAATAAGGCTCTGTCTGTCACCATCAAAATTATTAAAGCCACCTGCCACCAGATGCCAGTTGTCCCTAGCTGGCCGACACTTCAAAGCCACCTTGTCAAAAAGAGATTTGCTAGTACTGTTCCCAAATACCCACTAGCTAATACGACAAAGCCACCGATGATTGCGGTCCAACTTTTATTGTTTGGAGATTCTGCCTACAAGATACTGTTCAAGCCTTTAGCCAAATCATAATACTGTGCCACCACCTTTTGATAAATCAAAATACTGTTTCAGCCTTTAAGTGACACTGACCTATAAAAAAGAATTGATAACTCTTTGAAATCCGAGGACTATAAATGGATGAGGCCTGGCATAAGTTCAGCATCCGAATAAGAAATCTTCTCTCTGCTCTCTTCCATCTACTCTCTTCGTAGCTTCTTCTCTTATCTCTTTCTAAAATCTTGCTGAAGAGCCTAAGTTCAAAACTTTAGAGCACTTCTTTCTCAGCTTGATACTCTACTCCAAGTTCGGGTAATATTCTAAACATTTTGATAATTGCATATCGTTGTCTGAAAGCCCTCCAGTTCTCTTTAAATAGTTCTGAGCCTTTTAGTTCTTCTTTTCATATTCTTAATCCAGTAGTTATTCAGTCTCATCCTTTCCTGCTTTTTGATAAAACCTTCTCTGTCTTATGCCTACTCTTTCTTTATTTATGTTGTATATCCGGTGGTGTATCATTAATCGCTTGGAAAATTGAGTGAATGAGAGTATATGTGTGACTGTAATATCAATAGTTTGTCAACTTATTGTCCTGAGGAGTGGAAGCTCTTCACCAGTTTCAGTATATGTAATATGTAAGTTATTTCTTATTTTTGCTGTAAAATCTTACTAATTTTTGCAAGTTCTTTCTTGTAATCTACTGGTACTTCTTTAATATGAAAATAAAGTTTGTATTTAGTATCAAAATTAGAGATATTACTTATACTAATTGGATTGTGCTTGATATCTCTCCTTTTTCCTTATTTATCCTGATAACTGTACTTATTTATCTTGGGTATGTTAAATTTTTTATTTAATACCTGTTAAAATATTTGAAATCTGTTAAACAACCAACAAAGATCTATTTTTAATAACCTTTAGGATATTATAATCTTCTTTCAGTGTACTACTGATAAAATTCAATGGCTCTGATACCAACAACCAGCCAAGATCTATTTTTGACAGATTTCGAATATTTTAACAGGTATTAAATAAAAAATCTAACATATCCAAGATAAATAAGTACAGTTATCAGGATAAATAAGGAAAAAGGAGAGATATCAAGCGCAATCCAATTAGTATAAGTAATATCTCTAATTTTGATACTAAATACAAACTTTATTTGCATATCAAAGAAGTACCAGTAGATTACAAAAAAGAACTTGCAAAAATTAGTAAGATTTTACAGCAGAAATAAGAAAGAACTTACATATTACATATACTGAAACTGGTGAAGAGCTTCCACTCCTCAAGATAATAAGTTGACAAACTATTGATATTACAGTCACACATATACTCTCATTCACTCAATTTTCTAAGCGATTAATGATACACCACCGGATATACAACATAAATAAAGAAAGAGTAGGCATAAGACAAAGAAGGTTTTATCAAAAAGTACGAAAGGATGAGACTGAATAACTACTGGATTAAGAACATGAAAAGAAGAACTAGAAGGCTCAAAACTATTTAAAGAGAACTAGAGGGGTTTCGGACAACGATATGCAATTTATCAGAATGTTTAGAATATTACCCGAACTTGGAGTAGATTGTCAAGTTGAGAAAGAAGTGCTCTAAAGTTTTGAACTTAGGCTCTTGAGCAGGATTCTAGAAAGAGATAAGAAGAGAAGCTAGGAAGAGAGTAGATGGAAGAGAGCAGAGAGAAGACTGCTTCTTCGGATGCTGAACTTATGCCAGGCCTCATCCATTTATAGTCCTCGGATTTCAAAGAGTTATCCATTCTTTTTCATAGGTCGATGTCACTTAAAGGCTGAAACAGTATTTTGATTTATCAAAAGGTGGTGGCATAGTATTTTGATTTGGCTAAAGGCTTGAACAGTGTCTTGTCGGTAGAATCTCCAAACAGTTGGACCGTAATCATCGGTGGCTTTGTCGTATTAGCTAGTGGGCATCTGAGAAAAATACTCGCAAATCTCTTTCTGACAAGGTGGCTTTGAAGTGTCGGCCAGGTAGGGACAGTTGGCATTTGGTGGCAGGTGGCTTTAATAATTCTGATGGTGACAGACAACAACTTATTCTTCGGGCTGGATATTTGAGTATTATTGGGCTATTCTTCTTATTGAGAAAATTGAATTGCTGGTTGCATCAATTCACAGTCTTCATTCTCAATTGTATAGTCTTCATCATTTTGTGACGAGGTTGACTTCGCTTCCTCTTCTTCTTCAAACATCTGAAGCAATTGCTTTTTTAATTCTCCTTTTGTTGCTGTAGGGTTCTGACTCTTCATTTTATTAATATATTCGGCAAAACTATTCGGGCTGTCTTCTGGTGCCTGAGTTGGTACCTTTCTTAATTTAATATTTTCAAGGTCAATGAGCTTGTTCTCATAGATGTCCCACCATTTAATATATATTTTCTTTCCTAGTTTTGGGATGTATTCTCAATCATTGGTAAAATTATCAGATATTGCAAAAGTCCATTTCATAATCCAGGGAATTTGGTATATTGCCATCAAATATAGATGGTGATCTATTTGGGGGTCTTTATTATTAAATTCTGCAAACTTGTCTTGAGAAATTTGTAATTTAGGAGGAAGAATCTCTGTCCCGGATCCCCAGATCTGGAACCAATTCCTAAACCAATTAGGAAATTTTTCTATTATTGGCAATTTCATCTATATGAACCAAGTGTGCGAATTATTACTATTTTTTAGGGAGAAAACCTTGTGCCAGGCATCTACATATTCAGAATATTTGTAGTACTTATTATTAAACTCAGGTGTCTGTAACTTTCTACTTCTCATGGAATCTAAGCCCCATTCTTTATAGGATATCACTTTTCTTATTTGGAATTTGGAATAAGCTACTATATTCGTATTTCTTTGGTAAAAATGTACCAAAGTGATAGAACCTATTTCTAGGAGAATTGCTTCGTACCATTCCCTATTTTTATTACCATTGGAGGGATTCAAATTATTGATCAGATATATATTGGCAATGTTTACTAGATCCAAATTCCTGTGTTCATCTTCTATTGTAATATCAGTTAAGAAAGCAGTATCTATAAACAATGATTTTCTGATGTAGGAATCTTTATTGAACTAGAAGAGGGGACAAGTTCTTGGGCTTGTCTTTTTATGAGCTGGTTTGGGGTTCTTGGATAATTTATTATAGGTTTTCCTGAAGATGGTGATGGGACAATGTCCATTTTGTTCTTTCCTTTATTAATATTAGTATTTATTATTGCCCATCTGTCTCTACAGGCCCTATCTTGGTCCCCCAACAAAAATTCACGAGTTAAGAAATCAGGAAGAAAGTTAGTAGTGCCCTTTAGATGTCCAATATCAAAATCAAAGGATGAAAGGATTGCTTGCCATCTAGCAAAAATTTGTTTTGAAACTAGGTTTTTTACATCTTTTAGTAAGATATCTTTTGCTGCTTTACAATCAGTCCTTATTAAAAAAATTTGATTAAGAATATCACTCTGAAACTTTGTTACACAATGTACAATGGCTAAGATTTCTTTCTTAACCGTTGAATAATTTTGCTGAGTTCTATTCCAGGCTTTTGATGTAAAGCGGACCAGTTGTTCTTTCTCTTGTATTTTCTGTTTTAAAATTCCTCCTAATCCTATTTCGGAGGCATCACACTAAATTATTTTAAAAGCATCAGGATTAGACAGTGCTAGGCAAGGTAATTCCTTAGCTATATTTTTTATTCTCCTTAATGCCAAAGGAGTTGTGTTTTGTTTAGAATAATATCAGGAAATTTATTTGCAAAGTCGATTGCTCTATCAATAGGGATTATACTTCCTTGGAAAATATTGTGACCTAGAAATCTAATTTTTGTTTGGCATAGGCTAATTTTTTTAGTTGAGACTACCAAACTGGAAGTTTTAACCGCATTTATAAATACATTTATATGCTTAATATGTTGCTCAATGTTTTATGAGAAAATCAATACATCATCTATATAAACAATCATAAATTTTATATAAGGATTGAAAATATCATTCATTACATGTTGGAATTCTGAAAGAGCGTTTTTTAGCCCAAAAGGTATTACGTTCCATTCATATTGTCCAAAGGGGACATTAAAAGCAGTCTTATATCTGTCCTTTTCAGTTATCTAAATTTGCCAATAGCCTGATTTTAAATCAAATTTAGAGAATATGCAATCATTCACAAGTTCTATCAAGTAAATCTTTTTTATTAGGTATTGGATATTTAATCCATTTGAGTACCTGGTTCAGCGGCTTATAGTTTATTACCAGTTTTGGTACTCCGCGCTCCTTTTATCAGATGAAGGTACCGTATTAGCCAAATTATTCGCAAAATCTCCTAGTTCTTTCTTGCCCGTTATTCGTTGCTTATCGAGTTGCCTTTGAACTTCAAATCAGTACACAGGGCAAGACCTTCTGCACAAATTTCTGCAGATAGTTCTCCTAAAGTGTAACGGGAGGATGAGATTATTCCTCCATTCTTATTCTTCAATTTATTTTTTACCTTTTCAGCAAACAGGTAAGGTAGACATGCTGTAAATTTTTCTTTCCAATGATCCGCACTACTGTCTTCTCGGGACAGAAGGCGAAAAAAGAATACATCTATATACCATTTATAATGAGATAATGTTGGACATTTTAGATTAGATAATAGGTCTTCTTATCTAGCATCTAGTAAGGAAGTACTTCCTACAAAATGGAGAGTTATTGTATAGATAAGTGTATTAACTGCATCACTTTCACTATGAGGTATCTCTTGATTATATTCATTTTTTACATTCCACTGCCTTGTAGCGTTTAATATTTGTTGTTTAGAAGCTTCACTCATGTAAAAATCCCACCATCCTCTTAACCATCCTGTAAATCCAAAGACAATGGCTTTGGCTACCTCTTGGTCATGATTTCCAGCTACCTTGCAAGCAGTAGCATACATGGTTATATGCTTCATGGTATCTAGTATTTGATGGTCAGACATACCATCGATATTCCAATTGACAATCATTCTTCCCGAGTAGGATACAGTACTTGAAATTAAATCCTCTTCAAACTATATGTCTACTGGGGTTGGCCTAGTATGGTACATTCTTGATTGGGCAGTAGGCCTCCATTTCCTTCCATAATCTATCCTATTAATATTTGAATTGTCTTCTTTGAAGGCTTCCTCTATTTTGAATATTTCATCATTATTTATTGAATCTTCTTGAAGCACCATGGCTTCTGATTCAATTATGATCCCTTTCCCTTTTTTATTTTTTATACTTAACTGGGATAGTTTTTTTACCAGTTCATCGACCAATTCTTTGTTTTCTTCTTTCTTTTTTATTCTTTTCAGGCTGAATCTTTCTTCATTTATCTCTGGAGGAAGTTTGAATAGTACTGCCTTCTTTTTCTCTGGTACTTCTCCTTGAGATTTTCCTATGATGTTTTCGATTCTAGTAGTCTGTTTCCAATAAACTGTAAACAAAGGTTTGTATAATTGTTTTGTTGTATTATATGTGGGATCATCTCTATTTTATGGACATGCTCATTAGGGGCCAACTTATAAGGAGAGGCTTTTGTTTCAGGTTTATCTTTTAACATTAATTTTAATTGGAGATTTTTTTCTGGGGGGTGTATACTTTGTATTTCTTCTCCGTCTATCGTATAGAAGGTTTGGTATTGGTTTTCTAATGTATTTACATCAAAGGCAGGGATAGGAATATCTTTCTCTTTAAGAGTTGATTTCAACCAGTCAAAGAATCCTAGGTTTTGTTTATTTCTTTTTATAAACTTATTGTATCTTTTGTGAAAGGCGTCTAATAATTCTTGTGAGAATTCTGATTGATACCATTCTCTTATCTCTTTATTAGCTTCAGATAGATAATCATTTTTTAATAATTCCATGTCTACCTTGGACCTTTCTTCTTTCTGAAGAGTCAAGATATTAAAATCAAGGTCAGAGAAGGTTGGCTCACTTCCTGATGGACTGGGATCATATGCCTTGTATACAGGTATATTAATGTTACTATTAGTTCTCGTTAATCCTTGTATCAAAGGTTTATCTTGTATTGATGAGGTAGAATGTCTAGACGGTGCAGTCATTCTTCTAATAGGCCTTATTATATCTTCAAAAAAGTTCAATCTTGCCCTTCGATTAGAACTGAATTGAATCTCAATATTTCCATCTAGATGTTCAATTATTTGATCCGGCTCATTATTAACAGGATTTTTATACTGTTGATTCTCATTATGGATAGACCAATTATCTGGGAGTATTACTTGGGACCGATTTATTGATTTGGGTTTGTTTGAAAAAATATTGTCTGTCCCTTGGTATCTATTTGAAAGACATTTGGACTCAATGTATTCATAACATATTCTATAAATTAGAGCAATGTTTTGAGACCCCAGATTCATATCGAATCCTTGAGTCTTAAGATTTAAGGTAAGGACTTTAAGAAGATTGGGGTTTGTCAATGAGACTGAGTAATTGGGAAAACAATTGAAATAAACAGGACCACTGCATAAACTAGACTCTACTACTCCTAACAGAGAATCAGAAAACTTATTATGTCTACTATCTCTAAAGCGTAATAATATAGAGTTATTTAATCCTAGCCTAGTGAGGGGTTTTACTGCTATTTGTATAAGACCTATGTGTAGGTGCTTATAGGCTTTATCTTTATGGTTTTGAATCATCTTATTAGATAACAGTTAAAAACTTTCTTGTTCACTATTTGCTGATAAACTTTGTTCTACGGTTTTTATTGCATAGCTGGTTCTAAACTCAAAGGTACCCCTTTTGTAGATATCAGTAATAGGAACTTTTGGAATGTTCCAATTATGTATTTGTTTTTCTATGTTATCTATTATTATTTCCTCTTTATTTTTTATCCTTAGTGCACTGTTAGATGATGATAATGTCCTATTGGATAACGTCTTAATAAAATTTTCCATTTAAGGTAACGACTGAGGACACGGGTCAATAGATTTATGTCACAGTGCCTTTTCACGGTTCTCTTGGCCTACCTCGGCGATGGACTACTACGACCTTGGTCTCAACTCTCGGTCTTACCTCTAAATGGTAAATTTTATTAAGTTATTAACCTTTAGGTTATTATAATCTTTCAGTGTCCTACTAATAATATATATATATATATATATATATATATATATATATATATATATATATATATATATATATATATATATGATATCATGTCATCATGACATTATAATTTAATGAAACCAACTTCTAAAAAACCATGTTTGTGGTATTTGTATGACTTAAAATTTGTATACACACTCTCTTCATCTATATAATCATTCTAAAATAAAAATAAAAATAATATTTTGCACTCAATATATGGCAAAAATGAGCCCCCACCAACAATGAATATAGACCGTTGTCCATTTGGTGAATTTCGAAATCTAGGTCTTTATGAAATCGAAATAAAATTTTTTTTTTATAGTTGTTAATCTAATGACAATAAAGTTATCTAAATATTTTGGAAAAAAAATAATCATTCTATGGCCTAGATCTAAGCATCTCACAAAAAAAGAAATGCTTATGTTAACGAGGCTAAAAAACACTTTCTAGGTTGTCTTTTCAAATTTTCTTTTTTGTGATTGTTTATTAGAATGAAAAGATTATATATTTAAAAAATAAGGTCAAACAATTAACTCTAACATAGCTTTTTGAAGATTGTTTCATTTGTATAACGTTGCATTAAATCACTCCCCAATATATATAAGAAAAAATTTATATAAAGCCGAGGCTCTAAACAATCAAATTAGAGCCCACCTCAAAATTTTCACTAGAAGACGTTGTTTTGATGCCCAAATATCCTCAAATTGATCATCTCGATATCAAGATGAATGGAAATGAGAAAAAAAAAATAGATTTCAAGTTTTGGAAATAGTGCATCTTGTAACGCATTTTTGGACCATCAATTTTCAAGATTTCCAAGTTTTCATAGTTCTGCTTGATCAATATTATTTTTGAAGCTTTAAATTTTATAATTAAAGATGAAAATATATTTTAAGGCTATGCATTGAAACCACATTTCTTGACACTATTTGAAGGTAAGCATTACTTTGATTATTTGGAGCCTTCTCACTCACTCTCTCTCTCTCTCTCTCTCTCTCTATATATATATATATATATTTATATATATATATGAGCAGTGATCCAATACAATGGTTGTATCATAGTATAATGTAACGACACTTTTAGAAAACTATGTTAATGGTATTTGTATGGCCCCAAATTTTGCACACACACTCTCTTCATCTCAATAATCAATCCCCTCCTCCCCACCAAAAAAAAAAGTTATATTTAAATGCTATCTATGGTCAAAATGAGCCCCCTCCAAAAACGAATCTAGACAATTCATTTTGTGAATTTCAAGATCTTAGCCTTTATAAACTAAAAATCATGTTTTTATTTTTTAACATTGCTCATCTAATGATAATAAAGCCATCCAAACAAATCGAAAATGAACAAAGCCTTCTAAGGCCTAGATCTAAGCATCTCACCAAAATGAAAGGTCTATGTTAATTGGGCTAAAAAAATGCTTTCGACGTTGTGTTGTTAAATTTTTTATTTTTTTGTGATTGTTCATTAGAATGAAAAGAGTTTATATTTCAAAAATTGGATAAAACAAATGGCCATAAGATGGTTTTTTAGACAAATGACCACACTAACCTTAATAGATCATAGGCATCCTAAACCCGCTGGAATTGTCCCAAAATTACCCAAAACTATCCCAAGTTGAAGTAGACCCCCGAGCTTTTTCAAAGGTCCAAGTATCACTCAAATCGGGCTGAATACCCGAAAGGGATCTCGAGGTGACAGAAAATAGAACTTCTTGAACTTTTTCGTCTTTTCTCCAAAATCTCTAGAAATTCTTAACTTCCCAAGTTAGAATGGTGTCAGAAAGATATATGAAAGGCATCAAGCCAAGTAAATCTGAAGAACCTTGACCATTTGAACTCCAAAGGGTAAGTAAATGGAAGACCAAAATTGGAAATCTAAGGAGATTCTGAGCACTCAGGGACAGTATCCCACATTATCCAAGACATTCGTTTGCTCACAAACTTCAATAAATTTTCTCATTTGAATTATGCCAAAAGAGCCAAGATTGTAAGATGACGAAGTATTTTGTGATTTCTCATTCTAAAAGACCTTAAAAAGTAGAGGCTTGGCAAGCTCATGTCAAAAAACAAAATAAAGGAAATAAAAAAGAAAAAAAAGAGAGCTCCTCAATAGCATGAATCTAAACTGCTTATAAAACCTATTTTTCAAGATGTCATCATTTTTACAAAATTTCCCTTATGTGTTTCGTGAAGTTTCAAAAATCTTAAATTTTTTGGTTAAAATTGTAGCCCAAAACTCTGTTTCTGTTTCAAAATTCTATCTATCTTCAAAATTTTCTAATTTTTTTAAAAAATACAGGAGTTCCATTGAGGCTTGGATATAATCTATCCGCTGCCACTAAATCCTAGATTGTCTTGCTTGCAGACCCTTAGGAACATAAAAAAACCAACTCATAGGTTCCAAAACCAAAAAGCTTGAACTTGTGGGCTCCAAGAATCATAATTGAAGGCGAACAAGAAGTTCAATTAGCCAGGAATTCATCATTCTTTCTATTCTTATAAATCAAACTCCCATTCAATTAGCGAGCCAGACCCCAAGAAAATGTCTAAAATTGAAGATGATTATACTGGCAACATCTCAGATAGAATTGGCGTGATTACAATAATGAGTGTCAATTGCTCAAAGATAGCATAGTTCCTGTTGACTGTCACGTTGTATCCCGATTGTCAGATACCTCTCAACCCTACTGACTCAAAGATAGCAGTGCTAATTCAATGTCCTACGGATCAAAGTATCGATCAACTTATTTCCTAATCAAAGCGTACTAGTCATTCAAAAGAATGATCCCTCATAAAATGTTCTCATTCTCACCGTATCTCAAGTGTCTATGTTTTTGCCGTTCACCTGGTGCCCTAGGTGAATGTCAAAGAGGGGCAACTTTAGGCACACCTCTCGAAGTTCTAGCTAAGAGGGCTCTTAAAAATCTCGATTCTAAGTCCAAAGGGCCATACAAACCTTAATAGGCCATAAGCAATCAAGACCCATTAGAATTGTCCCAAAATTACCCAAAACTTATCCAAATTGAAATAGACCCCAAGAGCTTTCCAACGATACAAGAATCACCCAAATCGAAACGATGATTAAGAGGTTCCAGAAATTCACAATTTGGTCTCTTCGAGACCCTACAAGTGTAGGACCTCAAGGCGGGCCATGTTGAGGTTCAGCGGGTCCAAACACAGTCTGATGATGCAACAAACATGATTTTAATTTTAAAAAAAACCAAAAATCCGAAAAACATCCAAAAAAATTAAGAAAATTCACCACTTCAAGCCTATAATACCTCATTCCAAAGCCCAAAAAACACATGAGAAAAATGTCAGAAATCCTTAGAAAATAGGATACAATTCTCGAAATTAGGAAAAATAGCCCAGAAATATCCAAAATTTTAAAAAAACTCTAGAAAGTCCCAAAAAAATAGAAAAATCCCAAAAAATTAAAAAAATCTCCAAAATTCATATTCTACCTTAGAAAGTCCCAAAACGCTTAGAAATCTAAGATATACATTCTCCAAATCCCAAAAAATCTGAGTAGACCTTATAACCCTCCAGCTTGAAGGTAGTAGCAGCAACAACATTAACAGTTGAAGAGTGGTCAGAATCCAACGATTTTGAACTTTTCTGGTGAACAGTGGTTGGATTGAGGTGATTCTTTGGAGCCACTTGTGGAGACTCCTTGACCTGATAAATTATACCGTTTCTTGGAGTGCACAACGTGTTGCGTTCTAGCTCACTATCTTTCTAAGATGAGTAAGAGGGGTAGGAGAACATGGGATATGGATTCTCAACCCCTCTTCACCCCTGGATACCTATGGGAGTCTTTCAAGGAATGGAGCACATATGGTGCGAGTGTACCTTTGGTTTTAAATGGTTGAGCCAGTTGTATCCATGGGAGTCTTTCACGGAATGGAGCACATATGATGCAGACGTACCTTTGGTTTTAAATGGTTGTGAGCCTATTGTTCATTCTCTTGTTCCATACCTCTCTGTCATTTAACTCTATGCAGATACCTCAAAGGGTATATTTACAAAATATATTTAAATATCAAACCTGTAAGTAAACACATGTAATTCATTACACAATGTTTTTTAAGGATATTACCAAATATGTTAAAAGGAAAACTTTGCAAAATATTTTCATGCAAAGTATTTTACATACGTAAATATTTTTCCTATGTAAATATTTATGCATGAGCCAAACATGCACTTAGAGAGTTTACTCACGTTTCATAGATTCAATCAAATTTCAATCAATAGAAATTAAGTAAAAGAGTGACAGATATGGGGGTGTAGCAGCAGTGAGAGGCAATATCAAACCCTAGATTCAATACGGAAAGATATAGGGCTGCGATCCGCGAGAGAGAGAGAGAGGGGTAAAGAGAGGGAGAGAAGAGTTTGCTGGGAGAGGGTTATAGAGAGATAGAGATGGGCTTTGGCAAGCATGATATTGTTGAGGTCATGGTTATAGATAATTTACGAAAGTTTTGGATCTAAAATTTATTAATATTTTGTAATATTCAGGCTAAATAAATTTTAGATTTTCAAAAATCTGAAATTTTGATGTGTAATCTTATTATTCAATTTTGAATATCCCAATTTTAAAAAATAACTAAATTTCAAACGTGTTTAATTTTGGACCTTGAAGAACTAAATTATGGGCTATTTGGTCATTTTAAAAATCACAAAGTACCTGCATGAATATGATAACAAATTTTTTTTTTGGTAGATTTTGAAAAAGGTAAACTACAAGGGATATGTGTGTATATTAGTTTAAGGACATTTAGAGAGGAAAAAGTCTTTGTAAAGCTATAATCTTATTTATACAAATGAGATTGCAGTAATCTACACTATCTTTTTTATTTCGTTGATGTAGATTGGATATTAACTTTAAAGACATACCACTTTTTGACATTTTTAAAAAATATATCAAGAATGAACTGGCCAACTAAAATAAAGAATGTAGAACATGCAATCTTGCTTGTGCCACCTTCTATAAACTGCATTAGATACATTCTCAACCACCCTATTTCACATTTTATGGTTAATAATGGTTATAACCTCCTTATACTAAAAGTAAATGGTCTCATGGCATATATTTTCTCGTCAAACTCTCGACTGCCAAAACTTTACTGGACATTTTGTTGAAATGAGGGCACTTCTCATGGCTACCACTGAAAATACAAGAGAGTAAAAACTAGTTAATTTGAGAAGCTCTGCCAGGTTTTGAGGCCATTATCGCTTGCAAACCCTCGCTACTAGCCACTAACCAACCATCGCATGGAAGCTCTTGCCGCCAGCGACCTAGCAATCAACATCCATCCCAGGTGTGGTTCATTTTTTCACCATGTTCCTTTTCCGGCAAGTTCCTATTCTAGTTTTTTCGGGTGTCTTCTATTTTTTTCTTGTCTCAGATCTAAAGCTAGCACTTGCAGACCTGGGCTTCTTGTCTCACTAACTTGCTATCTCTCCTCCTCTCCCCTTCCCTCTCGTCTCTTTTTGCCATCCCTTCTTGCCCTCTCTTACCCATTTCCTCTCTCCTCCCTTCGTCTTTGGCCTATGCTCCCACTCACTTCCTTCTCCATTTTCTCTTCTTCGACTCCTCCCATCAGTTGGTTAATGCCTATGATGGGATTCACCGCTTACTAGGGCTGGGTATCCTTTCGTAGGTTTGTTTCGATGACTCTGGTTAGGTTAATGCCTTAGATAGGGTCAAGCCTATTACTGGGTCTAGAAGAGTCCTATGGTGGTTATTTCAAGGTCCTATTGGGAGCTTGGAATTATTGTTGCCAGATGCCTTTTTGTTGGTGGGAGTTCGGAGCTGGTTTCCTTCTCTTTCCTTTTCTTTGGTTATTTTTTACTCCCATCTGGCCATTCTCATATCTTTTCCCATGTTTTTTCTCGCCATTTCTAGCTCTCTTTGGACCGTCTTTTGTTCCATCTTTGGGGCCGTGGGTGTGTACCACCACCTCCCATCTGGCCGTTCTCATATCTTTCCCCATGTTTTTTCTCGCCATTTCTAGCTCTCTTTAGACCGTCTTTTGTTCCATCTTTGGGGCTGTGGGTGTGTACCACCACCTTCCTGTACGCCGCCATGTTCTGCAGGCTTTTTATAAGGGCATCGTCTCAGTGTTCGTTGCGTGTCGCTTCAACCCACGCCCATAATGTGATTGCTGAAGGAAAGGTGTTGAATGGGGTTTCCATTGAGTTGTTTGGCTTTGGTGTGGATTTGGGAGTGCTTAGTGGGAGTATTTTGGGGGCCTTAGGTTGTGGATGGAGCTGGATTTCGAAGTTTGAGTTCTTGGTTATGTTTGGGTGTTTGTGACGCATTGTCTCTTGCAGCAGGGAGTGTGTCTTGTATTCCCCTGCTTCTTCCTCTGTTTTGTAATTTCAGAGCTCTGCTCCTCATCTAATGAATTTCACCGTTAACTGTTAAAAAAAACAAAAGCGGGCACTTCTCATTGCTATGGATGCAATGTGTTTCTTTTGCATGCTCTTGCATTATATGGTAGGGTTTTTTTAAACCATGGTAACTACTAATGGATAATGCTTCCACGACTTCTTATTTAAGGAACGACCATAGCTACGGTTTCAAAAGCCAAAAAGTTTTATTTTATTTTTCTATGATTTTAAGGTATAAGATGATCTGAAAATTTTTAGATTTATAAATCGCTTTATTACATGCCCTGCCATGTGTAAAAGACGTCTCTAATGATAAACCAAATAGGTGCTCATCGAAAAAAGATAACCTAATAGGTTCCTTTTATTTTAGAAAAAAGTACCTTTTTAAGAAAAACATATATAAGATTGCAACTTTAAACTGTAGAATTAAATTGCATCTTAAAAATCCATAGAAAAAGGCTATTTTTGTTAACATATATGGCCATGAGGCCTCACTTGATTTAGCCTACAATTTTGGCTTTGAGGAATCCATGTTTATTATAATTATCCATAATTATTTATATTCTCTAACATTCATATGGTCCAACGTTCATATGGATGAGTTTCATGAGTATCCCTGAGATCAGAAAGACTTTTTCTCAAAAATCCATTGCAAAAAGATAATCATTAGCCTTTCTTCTCCATATAAAAATGGGAAGCCAAAAAGAGGAATACACAAAAAAAAAAAAAAAAAAAAAAAAAAAGATATAGAGCTTCCTCTGTAAATGGATAACTTTTCTTCCCTTTCTAAAAGTTAAAAAAAGGTTCCTAATCTAAAATTTGGGCTATGCAATCACTAGCATCACAACAACCTCCTCTTTGATCTCAGGTTTGGTCTCATCTGCGCCATCAATTTTCACTAACATTGGTATCAGAGCCATCCATGTTTCAACTTCCATATTGTTTTGGTGTTATATTTCTTCATGAGTTTCTTGATATATTATTTTTTCAGCAAGTTTAGTTCCGATAAATGCAAATTATGCCTTGCTTCTTGCTATAAATTTCATTAGAAGGAAAAACCCCTAAACTTAATGAGCAAACTAGCCCCATTTCCTTCTCTACCATAAAAGTTGGCTACAATTTTACTTTTCTGTTAATCAGGGGCTTTCTCTCTCTCTAGCTTTTCGTAGAGAGAACCCACTTCCTACTCAAAGGCACGTATTTACCTTTTGATCCCTCCATCTTCTTTAAACTGTATCCATAATTCACTGCTCATGCTTTATTTTATATTGGATCCATATTGTGAGGCATACGTGAATCATATATTTTATCTTATCTTCTATATGTTATATATATTCAAGCTTATCTTATACAATTGTGAAAGCATACGTTTCAATTGTGAGGCGTACATTTTATCCAAGCTTATATTCAAGCTTATCTTCAGGGAAGCCATATATTCTGTTGTCACTCAATAATAACATATATATCTTAATTTAAGAAATTGACTATAATCACATAAAGATATAAAATAATGGGTAGACACAGACTTCTTAAAGACTAACCGTCACCACGAATAGAGATTGCCACCACACGCATAGCCATATCTTTTAATCTAAGAAAGTAGTTAACTTTTGGTGGGCCCCAACGTCACGTATTAGTTGCGTGCAAGTCTTTGCAACCCCAGCATTAAATCACACATATATCATGTCTCTGTTAAATATTTTATGGTTGATTATCTGTTACAGAGATACAGTCATTCTGAACATATATCACATCTCTGAATACATACTTTGCTATTTTGTTGCCTTATATACTGATATTTCTATTAAAAAAAAAGGTTTGAATACATATTTTGCTATTTTGTTGCCTTACATATTATGATATTTCTAAACTAAAACGAGGGGGAGGCGGAGGGGGAGGGGGGGGGGGGGTGGGGGAGATGAAAAATTATAGAGGACTTATTTTGCTCTTTTTTTTTTGGTATTGCTAATATTTGAATGCAATTAATGCACTTACTGCCTTAGTGTGATACAGTAATTGATTTGTCTTCTAAAGTGAATCACATGCTTGATATTGTTTTTTTTTAGTATAAGGGCTCACACACCCTTATATTATGCACCCCAAATAAATATAAGGGGGAATTTTATATTATCTTTGATAATTGTAGTGCTTACTTATACATTTGGAGATTGCCTATTTCATAATTTTTTTAAGGTATCACTTAATAACTGATATTGTTTATGAAATAATTGCAGCTCTCTCTGTACAAGTATTGACCACATATTAAATTTTTTTTGGTACCTTATTTAGCTTCTTTAGAACTTTGAAAGTATTAGGTTGCTCACATATAACTTAACAAAAGGCCAGTAGAATTGTACTAGCTGAACTTTCTAGAGTTGAAAGATTAAATGGAACCAATTTTGGCATGTGGAAGAGGAAGATGGAATATCTCCTCGTCCAAGATAAAATCATATATGTACTAAAAGAATATCCACCAGTAGTTGGTGATAAACCAACTAAAAAAAAAAAGAAAAATGTTAGAAATTTTTTTAAAAGATGACCTTATAGCAAAATCTTTTATGTTAACTTTTATGCAAGATAACATTGTTAAGGTTTTTGAACACCATGAAACATCTAAAAAATGCTGGAAGAAATAAAAACTAAATAAGACTCAACATCTGAAATAAACCTCCAATTGCTATTAGAGCAATATAACTCATTTAAAATGGAGGGTAATAATGTAGTGGAACATGTAAACAAGATGCTAGCTATGGTTAAGGACTTAGCCATTGTTGGGAATAAAGTCTTCGAGCGCATGCAAGTTCCCACTATCTTAAATGTCCTTCCACCTTCATGGAGGATTGTAATAATTGCACTTAGCTTGAATATAAAATCTCTTACTTTAGAAGACCTACCTATACAACTAGACTTAAAGCAAAAGCACATGAACAAAAATAAAAGAAGTCAGCTCATGCTTGCTCAAGGACCTCCCAAATCTAGCCAACACAAGCCTAACAACAAAAAATTTCAAGGGAAGTTTAATAAGAGGAATAATATGTTTAAAAACAGATCAACTGAGCCCTACAACCAAGAAACTAAATAATGGCCACCAAAATGCTTCTTATGTGGTCAATCAGGTCACTTCAAGAACTGCTGCCCACATAATAGAAACCCGCAAAATCCAAAGAATAGCAAAAATGGAAGCAAGAGGCATAAAGTTGTTTGTGTGGCTTCTGAGTGCCTTATGGCAGACCACGATATCAAAGGATGGTGGGTAGACTCAAGCGCTAATCAACATATTGCAACCTCAAAAGGTCTCTTCGAGGATTTCAAAAAAATAAAAGCTGGGGAGAAACACATCTGTATGGGAATAACACCTATTCTGAAGTAATAGGTGTAGGAACTTGTCAGTTGTATATAGGGACAATCGACCTTATATTAACTTATATATATTTTGTCCCTTGTATGAGACGAAATATTGTATCTGTCCCCTTGCACATTAAAAATGGCTTTGAAGTTTGCTTCCGATCATTGCAATTATCAATCAGAAAGCATGGACAAATTTATGCTTGGAGACACTTAGTTGATGGCTGCAACTTGTTTCTTCTTCGTGTAAATGAGAAAACTGATAATAAAATTCAACTTATTCTGGTTATATTGATTATGTAATGCTTGTTAATGCATATACTTGGCATCTTAGACTTGGTCACATAGGAAAAGATAAAATAAATAGGTTAATAAAAAAAGGTTTTATTCCAAATCTAAATAATGTGAAATTTCCAACCTGTCAACCCTGCTTGTCAGGAAAAATGACTAGGAAATCATTCAATAAAGGGGAGAGAGCTAATGAGTTATTGAATGTGATGTAGGCCCCTCAATGTTAAAACTCACAGAGGGACATCATACTTCATCACTTTTATTGATGATTTTTCTAGATTTGGATATGTTTATCTAATCCATCATAAATCAGAAGCTTTAGAAAATGTAAAATATATTTAAGGGAAGTAAAAAACCAATTGGATATGAACATCAAAGTTCTTAGAACTGATAGGGGAGGTGAATACACATCCTAAGCTTTCAATACTTATTGCCAAGAATATGATATTAAAAGACATACTACTATGCCTTATACGTCACAACAAAATGGAATAACTGAAAGCGTAATAGAATCCTCTTAGAAATAACTAGATCCATAATGACTCATGCTAATCTACTCAAGACCTTTTGGGGAGAAGCAATAAGCACATCCATCTATATGATTCTACCTCTTATGAACTATGGACAAGTAGAAAACCTGATCTATCTAACTTAAAGAAGTGGAGTCGACTGTGCATGTCCTAATTCATTCCATATCAGCATAGAAATAAGTTAGAAAACAAAACTCTAGTTTGTAATTTTATAGGTTAACCCGAAGGTTCAAAGGGATATCAATTTTATTATAAAGATAAGTGACTCATTGAAAGCAGAGATGTTGAGTTCCTAGAAGATTTTGTTGAAGAAAACATACATGTAGTTAATATTATAGATAACTTAGAACTACTACCTACAATGGATATGGATAACCCTAATCAACATGAAGATGTTGAACTACCCATACACCTAATGTTAAGTGGTCAAAAGAGGTTTAGAGCTCCTCCATTATACCTTGATAATTTCTATATCTATATGAGTAAGGAGACAGACAACCTTATTGACTTAGATGAAATTCATGACCTTTTTGTCTTCAATAATGCTAAGAAGTCACTAGAATCTCTAGAATTGCTTAATGCCATGAGAAAAGATTTAGATTTTATTAAGAAAAATAAAGTTTGGAATATATGTGATTTACCATCAGATAGGAAACTTATAGGCTCCAATGGGTACTTAAGAAGAAGTTAAAATCTGATAGATCAATTGATAAATTTACAACTAGGTTAGTAGCAAAAGGTTTTACCCAAAGAAAGGGAGTCGATTATGTCAACACTTATTCCCCAATTACAACATTTATTTCCAGTAGAATAATTTTGGCAATCGTTGCATATTATGACTTATAACTTTACCAAATGGATTTAAAGATTACATTATTGAATGGTGAACTACAGGAAACCATCAACATGAAGCAACCTGAAGGCTTCATAATTAAATGCCAAAAAAATAAAGTATACAAATCAAATAAGTTTTTATATAGTTTAAAACAATCTTCAAAATAATGGTACTTAACATTTTATGATGTCATCCTACAGATGGGATATAAAGTAAATAGATTGGACCATTGTGTATGTCTTGAAGAGTGAGAGTAAATTCACAATACTCTCATTATATATATATATATATATATCCTAATAAATGGAAATGACTTAGAAATGATTGATAAGATCAAGTCATGACTTTCTCCTCGGTTTGAGATGAAAGATATGGGAGAAGCATCCTATGTTCTAGGCATAAAAATAATTAGAGACAAAATAAAAAATGTTTCTTGAGCCAATAGAGATATCTTGACTCTGTTTTCAAAAGATTTCAAATGAAAAATCGTAAACCATTATCTGCTCCTGTTGAAAAGGGAACAAAGTTGTCTAAGAAGGATTGTCCAGTAGAAAGACAAGAAAAGCGTAATGTTCTCTATGCACAAGCTATTGGTAGCTTGATATATGCAGTAATATGCATAAGTCCAGATTTGAGTTATGACGTAGGACTTGTTAATAGATATCAAAGTAATCTAGACATAGCTCATTGGAAAGCAGTAAAAAGAATTTTAAGGTACATTAAGTCAAAAAAGCATCTAAAATTGTGTTTTCAAGCAAATAAGCTTGAAGTTATAGGATATTCAGATGCAAATTTTGCTGTAAATAAAGATGATCATAAGTCCACCTTAAGATATGTTTTCCTCTTTAGAGGGGCATTTGTTTCTTGGTCTAGCAAGAAACAAAGGTGTGAAGTTAGGTACACACAAGAAGTAGAATACATTGCAAGTAGCACTGCTTGTACTTTCGTCGTCTGGATAAAGTGTTTCATAAATAACTTGAAGTTACAAATAACCGACGGACCGATCCAAGCTACAATTAAATTTATTCAAAGTGGAGCAAATAGCACTAAAAAAAGACATATAGATAATCAATATCACTATATACAGGATGTAGTTGAGAAATGTGAAGTAACTGTTAGTTACTTGCTCTCATCAGATATGATCGCTGATTCATTAACAAATGGTCTAAGTGTTGAACTATTGTCGAAGCACACTAATTTAATGGGATTTAAAAATGTATAAATCAATCAGTTTTCATGGGTAACAAATCCGCATTCATGCAAAAATCCTCATGATGGATATTTGTTATAAAAGGCATATCTGCGAAAGCAGGGGAAAAACATCATAACAAGATATTTTCTTAAAAGTCATACTTAAAAGCGGGAGTATGCATATAACTTATTATTATGCTTGGCCGTTATAGCTAAGTTTAAGATGTTAACATGTATGAGTATGAGGCCTCACGTGATTTAGCCTACAATTGTGGGCTTTGAGGAATCCCATGTTTATTATAATTATCCCTAATTATCTATATTTTCCAACGTTCATATGTTCCAACGTTCATATAGATAAGTTGAATGACTATCCCTGAGATCAGGGAAGACTTTTTCTCATAGACCGGTCTGAGAAAGGTAACCGTTAGTCATTCTTCTCCTTATAAAAATGAGAAGCTAGAGAGAGGAATACACATAAAAAAAAGAAGGATACAGAGCTTCCTCTGTAAACAGATAGATCTTATTGTCTCTCTAAAAGTAAAAAAGGGGTTCCGAATCTAAAATCAGGTTTCTGCGATTATTAGCCTCATGGCAATCTTCTTCTCTGATCTCGGGTTTGGTCTCATCCATGCCTTCAATTTTCACTAACAATTTTGATTTTGGAAAATTAAATGATCAGCATTAACATTTTTTTTTTTAACAAAAAAAAAAAACTAATTGATTCTCTCATCAAAATGTATAGATATGAAAAAAAAAAAAAAAAAAGATTTCTAGTAAAAAAAAAAGTACATCTTACAACACATTATCTAGACTGTGTATTTCAATATTTTCATGTGTTCATAGATTTACTTGGTTTGAATTGTTTTAGAGTTTTAAATTTATAATTCCAGATGAAAATAGAATCCCATGCCATCTTAAAAAAAAAATTAACATCAAAGTTGCATCTTAAGATAAAATTTTGACGTACACCATACTTTCTTTGTTTAAGGTTGCAATATTATGCAAACCACATCCTATATTTTATCACAAAGAGAAATATGAAATAGTTGAAGACCGGAGAAAAAAAAAAAGAAGGCCAGAACTGTAACTCTTATAGATTTATAATGCTAGAGGAAACTGCGCAAAACAAAATTAAGAAAGAGAATCAATATCAATATAATTCATAAACAAATGAAAACAAAACATGAGAATCGAAAATGAACTAAAAAGTTCCAGGTGAAATGCAAGCAAAAAAGAAAATGATTCATACTCAATAAAGAGGACACCCCAACAAACTCCAAGATATTATTGGAAGAAAAACATCCCACACTAAGGTAATTACAAACTGAAAAATACAAGTAACCTGAAGCAAGAGAAAATACATTGACACAATGAAGAACGAATTGAAGTACCAAATAGAAATGGGAAAAATGCTTTGAGAAAGAATAAAAAGAAGATGCTCTTGAGCAGGAGCAAATTACATATTTCTTAAATCGAGAATTTTCCCAATTAGGAGAATTTTCATGATTTGAATTTTGGTTTACTTCGGAATCACTGTATGATTGATTTTAGAAAAGTAAAAAGGGATTTATAGATCTTATACACTTAGACTTGATTGTCCAACATAGATCACTCTGTGTTCGATCCTAGGGAATGGTTTTTTTAGGCACTTTCCATGAAATTACTCTAGCTATGGGGTTTTTCCCTATGGAGCAAGTGCACTTTTTGATCTTGCCAGAGCATATAATCTTTCCACATAAAAAAGAAAAAAAAAAAAACAAAAGGTAAAAGACAAGAGATATAAGAGGATCAGTGAGAACTCATATTAAAAAGATAGGCAATTAATTGAAGAAAAAAGTAAAATAATTTCTTTTAGGTTTAAAAAAAAAAAATGGCATCCCTAAAATAGCAAAGTGTTGTTTCATGTGCAAATAAAATAAGGAGTAGCATAGTTGGGTAAATAGAAGGAAAATTGTTTCATGCAAGTTGGACCGCATGACTACATATGCGGTCCAAAAAGTGTAAAGCATCCATTTTAAAGATGGATGCAAATAGGTGTTCCATCTAAAAACAGTAGAAACTAATGGTCTAAATATTTTTTTACTAGAATTATTATTTCTAGTTTTTAAAATTTATTTATTTATTCATATTCATGATCTCCATGTTAGAGATTACATGTCCTTACAAATTAAGTCCAAACATTTATCTCAAAAATAGATTTATTAATGAGGGCTGCATTTTTACAAATGTAGGATTAGCCGCATAGAAAGGTCATAAATAGAAAAACCAATAAAGAGAACGTAGAAGGATACAATCAATAATCATGTGTTCTACAACACTTAGATACACAAACTTGTGATCATAAATACTTAGAAGTATATCAAGTTTTATGAAATTTAATATTCAAAACCAACTAAACAGAGATTTATTAACCATGTATGTCATATGAAAATGAGCAACCTCTTCATATTCTATGATAAAAAAGTGTTTCATGATGGTTGGATCGCATTTCTACATATGCGGTCCAAAAAGTGCAAAGCATCCATTTTAAAGATGGATACAAGTAGGTGTTCCATCTAAAAACAATGAAAACTAACGGTCCAAATGCTTTCTTACTAGAATTATTATCTTTAATTTTTAAAATTTATTTATTTATTTATATTCATGATCTCCATGTTAGAGATTACATGTCCTTAAAAAATTAAAGAAAAATATCTTCGTACCCCTTCTTTTTAAGTTTCATTTCTTAATAGACCCAAAGCTTTAAAACCTATCTTGGAACCCCCTGGACTAACTTTATCTATTTTAAACTTTTTTTTAGCCCAAACAAATATGAGAAAGACATGTCTTGACTAAACCATTTTTTCTCCCCATACTTCTCTCTTTCTCTCTCTTCTCCGTGATTTCCCAAACCCCTTTTCTCTCTCCCCAAACTTCTCTTTCTCTTTCTTCTCTGTGATTTCTCAAACCCTTCTCTCTCTCCCCTGTGACTCCCCAAACCCCTTCTATCTCTACTTACTTTCTCCCCCACTCTCTCTCGTCGTGTTCCCCAATCCCTCTCTCTCCCTGCATTTCCAAGCAAGCTTATCCTTGCAGCACTCAACCATTGCTGTGAGGACCATCAAGGTGACAATCAAGCACTCGCCCATTACTAATAACATCATACTTAGAAGCTAATACAGTCGATTTGAATTTAAGTTCAGTAGAACATGTTTATTTTGACAATCCAACAAGTTCATTATCATTTCTACCTTGTTTGTCTAGAACGCCCTTCTTATGGGCATCAAAGAGACCAAAACCACTTGAAAGCAGAGCATTAGACTTGAAGCAACTCCCAAAGAGTCATCACTCATCACTGTCATTAATGTTATTAGAGGCCTTTCTCTCAATGGAAACATCATATCCAGTACCTTGATGCACCCTCACCAGTCTCTCTTTAGATGAGTTATGCCAATCATTTTTCCTCTGGATATATCTTCCAGAACAACCTTTTCTTTGGCATCAGGTGCAACAAAAGTCAATGGATCACTTGGCTCAGTCCGAGTAATCTCTGGAACTACAATAAAAGTTTCCCTTTCCTGTACATGTCAAGTAGTTTACGTCTCGGATAGCAAAAGGTCAGTTGATAAAACACTCTTTCCATGCCCAACATCACTTCTTTCTATAGGTGTGGCACCAATAGGATTTTGAAAAGGAAGACCCACTGTATTACATGGTCATATTGAAGTTCACCTGCCCTCAACCAAGAAAAAACACCAGAGTTGAAACCCTTTCTCCCCCAAAACCACGAGCAGCATGGTTCACCATCTACCCTGCCGGATAAGCTTTGAAAGTGCCAGCTCAAGGGGTTTTTAAGGGAATACAAGAGCAAGAGAGGTAGGGAAAACATGGGGAGAGCGGGGGAAAGGCGCAGAGAGAGAGAGAAGGGGTTTGGGGAGAGTGATGTGGGCGAGAAGCTTAGAGAAGTACGGATGGGTTTTAGAAAGGGTGTCTTTCTCATATTTGTTTGGGTTAAAAAATAAAATAAAAGTAGATAAAGTTAGTTTAGGGGGTTAAAAGAAATAAACCTTAAGAATTTTATGTTGAAAGATAGGTGTTGAAATTGTGGGTCTATTGATAAATGAATTCTAAAAATAGGGGGTGTGAAGATATTTTCCCAAAAATTAAAACCTAAAATCCATCTCAAAAATAGATTTTTTAAGAGGCCCATATTTCTATATGTGCAGGCTTGACTGCATAGAAACCGGGTCCTTCTATAATTGCAAATGAGATATGAAAATATCACAACCAAAAGGTACAAAAATATACCATGATTATTTAGGTAACCACCCTCTCAAATAGAAGGTATGGCACATGAGCGGAACATGCTCGCACGTGCCCACACAGAGCTAAATATCTTCCTCTCATACATCAGACCAAAATATCTCCATTTCGCCCCACTGGCTCCGGGGAACTTTCAGTGCATTCCAAATTGCTAGAGACCCATCCACAATATTGTTCGCATATGGGGGCTGGTAGTCATGGGTCGCATCGCACCCCTATGTCGAGTCGCACTCGTCTATAACCATAGCCCCCACACTCATCCCATTGCCTTTGATCGTTATGTTTCTCATGCACCTTTTCGTGTGTTCGAACCATCTTGTAGAAAGAGCAACCACAAGACTCTTGTCTGAATGGCAATGCTTATCGCATTCCGAGGGGACGCTGCCATCCCTGCCTTTCTTGAAACTATTGAGTGTGAGGGTGCACGTGTGTGGCTTGTGATAGGAGGTGAGCATGTGTATGTGGTGTAGAGCGTGTGTTCTTCACAACATTCAGAGTCATTCTCTTGGTTACATTGCCCTTTGGGTGGCTTCCTGCCAATTACTTTACCACTAGGTTTGCAAGTTTGCCCTTCGACTTGGCCCATTATGATGAGCAAGAGGAGAGTGGTCACTAACAAGTATGAGTATGGCTTCATCTTTTACTGTCATGCTATTGTTCTCTTGTTTCCTAAAAGCAATGGAGTAAGACAGGAGGATGCTCGTGAGAGAGAGCTGGAACCTCCTGTTGTACAAGAGGCACTAGCGTGCATGTAAGCTTTAGAGCCAGTGAAGACAAACAAGAAAATAGCTGGTCTACCACACTTTTTTGCATAAAAGGTGAAAACAAGGCTTAAAAACAAACATGGTGGAATTATTCATTATTCTCTGTATACATTAGGTGAATTATCAGCTGAAATTTCTTCTGAGGGTATGGCTTTATGTACAAACTTGAAACTTTGAAGACAATTAACCAATCTTGGAGCCCCTCTTTCTATTTCGAAGGCCTTTTCCACATAAAAGGCCCTAACAGCTTAATGGTGATGAGCTTTTTCTGATAAGCTTTTTATCCAATAATTCTTTTATCTCACTTTTACAAATTTCGAGTAACCTATTATTCATTTGAATAGGTCTTACTTTAGTAGGAATTTTTCCCTCTCGGAAATCTAATTCATAGGGAAGTTCAACTATATGTTGCTTTCTATCCCAAAAGGCATTAGGGATATCGGCACATATGTCCCTTTCCATATCTAACCTTAGGGATTTTATTTTGGTTTGAATCTCAGGAAGAGATAACTTTTCTTTTATATTTTTGTATTTTATTTCTTCTTTCATATAATATAGAAATTTTTCTTTAGAAGAAATCTTATTTTTAATATTATCGATTTTATGGACTCTGGGCTTTTCAAATAAAGGTAAATTTAACCTTATGCCCTTCAATATTAGCTTCCATCCTTGTGTCATCAATCTTAATTGGATAGAGCATATTTAAGAAAGGAGTCCCTAGAATAACATATTAATTTAAACCTTTTACCATTATGAAGGGAAAATTGAAACAGGCACATTATTGCATACTGCAGTATCTGTCAGTTTATAGTTGATAAGCATTTTGCTGCCATCTGCAGTATTAAGAATTTGGGTAGTTTTGCTGAAGTATTTAGTTTGTACTAATCCTTCATTAATGCAATTTAGATATGTTCCGGAGTCTACCAAGGCAGTAGTTTGGAAGGTATATTCCTTTTGAACCACAATTTTGATGTTGGTAAACCATTTTTGTGTTATTATTTTATCCACCAGATTTACATATTTACACTCCTGGACCTTTATATTATGTTCATACCAGCTTTGGAGGTTTCAGGTCTAAGAAGGGTATCTTCGACTTCAGGTGCTAAAGGAATATTATACTCTGTGATCAGATTATCAAATTCACCTTCTATATTTTCTTCATCAATTGCTTCGCTGATAGGGTTCTGGGTTAATTCTAAGATTTGAACCCTTGCTTTTAGAGCTATCAACTCATTTCTGACTTCAAGATTTCTACTCTGAATAAAATAGACTAATAAGAGAATGATTCTTCAAATAATTTAAAGAACCTCTGAGATATGTCTTTCATTTAAAATTTAATCGTTTCATGATAAAACATTAGGCAACTATCAAGTTTTTTAAATGGTTAAAATACATAGCAAAAGAGTATGGAATAAAAATTCTGAAGTTTGAGGTAAATATGGTTGAAATATATTTTCAAACATTTCAAACTACTAAAAAAGAAACAATTGAGTCCATTCATCCCCCTGAGACTAGCTTACAGCTTAAAGGAGAAAAATTAAGGGAGAAAATTGAAATTAGAGCATCACCTCTCAAAATAGAACCCAAAGAAAGCGACCAAAGTATGGCAAAGCTTGATGGAATACCTCATATTATTGAACAGAATAATTATACAAATACTTTCCTCCAAACAATAGGAAAGCAAACTACAATAATAGAAAATGCAGTAAACTCCGAAACCCAGAAGCCTTGATAAGCAAAAGGAAGCCGTCCTATTCAAACCTCCTCCAATTATTGAAGCAGGAAAATTCAGCCTGCAAGGGATAAAGAAAAAAGAGAAAAATAATGAGTTAATAGATGAACTTGTCAAAAGATTAAAGAAGCTAAATATTAATGAAAAGGCCCAGTCCTCCAAAACTCAGAAAGGAGATGTTCAGGTTCTGCAAAAAGCACCTGACAAAGGATTTGAAGAAATGGAAAAGGCTTTTAAAACTGAAAGCCTAGATATAAATAGAATTGACTATGGAAGAAAAGTAAGACTAGTGTCCCAAACTTGAATGTACTATCCTTGACCTACACCAGTAGATCTACAGATAGAGGAAGATCTAATTTCTACCTCGGTCTCCTATTCAGGAAAATCCATAGTAAATTGGAACATAGATGGCAAGGCTGAAAGTCAGATCTTTGATCTCATGAAACATATGACCATGTATGCCACCGCCTGCAAGGCATGCGGAAACCAAGTAGAAACCAAGACCATGAGATAGGCAAGGCAATAATATGTGGATTTACATGATGGTTAAGAGGTTGGTGGGATTTCCATATGGATGAAGAATAAAAAAACCAAATATTAAATGCCTCAAAATAGTAGATAGTTAAGAGAGAAGATAGACAAGATAATATAGTACAAGAAGTAGATGCAGTCAATAAATTGATGTATACAATCACCCTCTATTTTATAGAAAGTATTGCTCTGTTAGCAGCAAGATCTGAAGATTTGTTATCAAATCTAAGATGTCCAACACTCTCTCATTATAAATGGTACAAAGACGTATTTTTCTCTATATACATTAGGTGAATTATCAGTTGAAATTTGTACTAAAGGTCTGGCTTTATATACAGACTTGAAACTTCGAAGACAATTAGAAAAATAGAGAATAACAGGGAGGAAGGAGTTAGGGGACTTCTGCGAACAATTTGGGTTTAATACTCTACCCCCTTCAAAGCCTTTCCATAAAAGAAAACATGAAAAATTTAGAAAAAGAAAATTTAAACATTATTCAAAGGCAAAAGAAAAATTTTCTAAAAAATTCTTACAAGATAAACCATCCTTTAAACATAGGGAAAAAATGAAAATCCATGTTTGTTATAATTGTGGAAAAGTTGGCCACCACAAAAACACATGTAGGGTTCAAAGAAAAATTAACTCTTTGAAAATAAATGATAATATTAAAAAGCAATTATTTGAGATACTCCAAATTGAGTATGAAGCCTCTGATTCCTCTGACTTAGAAGAGGAAATGTTAATTGGGGAAATAAATGATGAGGATATCATTACCAGCAGTTCTGATTCAGATTCCGATATTAAAAATAGTCCAAAGAAAGAAAAAGAAAATTGCCAATGGGATTTTTACAAGGTAATAATGGATATGAATGGGTTAAGCATCAATACCCTCATCAAAGACGAAGACCTGATCATAGACCTCATCGACAAAATATTTGACCCAAAGGCTAAAAAAGAAGCCTTAATCCAGTACATCTTTATGTCCAAAGCCCCTTCTAAAAAACCTAAGTCTTCTCTTGTCCCAACAAACGAAGATTATAGTTTCCAGGATATTTTGAAAATGGTACAAAATAAAACGTATACCGAAAAGGAACCTTCAATATCTGAGCTAAAATATGAAATTAATGAAGTAAGAAATGAGTTGATAGCTCTGAATTTTTTAATCTTGACAAGTATTAAACAAGTTAAAGCAAAGTATGAACTTGGACATAAAGAAAATTCAGGAGGGACCAGAACGACTCCAATCTATCCAGGACACGTGTCCCAGTCAACAACATCTTACTGTAGCTACCAGCCGACAGCATCTTACTGTAGCCACCAGCCGACAGCATCTTACTGTAGCCACCAACCGACCGCATCTTACTGTAGCCACCTGCAGACAGCATCTTACTATAGTGTCGATGAGGATTTCAAACATCATTAAATCCGCTTTAACTTCCAAGGCTATAAAGGGGGGAGCACTCCGCTCATTCCAGACATCCGGAGTTTCTTGAGTTTTCAAGTCTTCTCTCTCTGCAACTCACTACAATCCTCTCTCTCTGCAACCATCTACAATCCTCTCTCTCTCTACAACTCTCTACAATCTTCTCTCTCTGCAACTCTCTACAGTCCTCTCTCTCTGCAACTCTCTACAGTCTTCTCTCTTTGCAACTCTCTACAGTCTTCTCTCTCTATAACTCTCTACAGTCTTCTTTCTTTGCAACTCTCTACTGTCCTCTCTCTCTGCAGCTCTCTCTCTTTATTGTTTTCTCTCTGTATATCTAGTGGTGTATCAAGCCATTCGGATTTTTATTATTTAGTTTCTTTTCTGTAAATGTGTGAGATTGTTATGTGTAACTGTTTTTGGGAAGAAGTTCCTGACTACATCCCGGAGCAGCTAAAGTTATTCACCAACTTCTATATTTGTCAATTGTGAGTGCTATAATTATTAAGTTTTGATGTTTATGTTTACTCTGTATTCTTTAGTACTTATTGTGTCCATTGCATGTCATCATATTTTGTTGTAATTCTGCTTTATGGTATCAGAGCTAAGTTCATATTACAGTGGTCTAACTGTATCACCAGTAGAAAACTAAACTATCAAATAGAATTCTGAGAAAAATTTACAGTAGTAAGTTCAAAGTCGCCGTGACCCAAAGATCACTAAGGCCAGGAAAAGCCAAAAATGTGTAGGGACTGTTTCTGGTTGACTTGAACTACAATGGCAAATTTTATCAGAACTTTATCTAATAAGTCAGCTACTACTAGTAATACACTACGTGGTAATAATAGGGAAGAAATAATAATAGATAACATAGAAAATCAAATCCAAAATTGGAATATACCAAAGGTTCCTATAACTGATATGTATAGTAAAGGAACGTTCGATTTTAAAAGTAGCTTTTCTATTAAAACTATTGAGCAAAGTATTTCTATTATGGAAACTCAAGTTAAATTCCAATAATTTTCCCCTAGAATGACTGAAGATCATAAAAGAAAAGAATACAAATACTTGCATATTGGTTTGGTCTAAATAGTTGTTAAACCTTTGACAAGAACATGATTAAATAATTTTGTTCTACTCTATCTAAGAGACAGCAAGCATAAAAGATTAATTGATTCCTTGTTAGGAATAGTAGAACCCAACCTCTGTAACGGCCCAATTTATTTCAACAATTTTCAAAATTTCTCGATGGCCTTAACAGATCCTAATCTATTAAAGGTTCTGACTTTAAACCTTAAATCTCAAGGTTTTCATATGGACCAAGGTTCTCAAAATTTAGCATTTGATTACTGAATATGTTATAAGGTAATGAATACTTTATGTCCAAATGCTAGGCACATGGATTCAAAAGGACAAACCATATTTTTCCAGACAAACATGGAAAAATCAAATCTAGTCATACCAAAGTCAGTGGCATGGTCTCAAGTAAAATTACCGGAGTGATGGTCCTTACAAACTGAATTCCAAATAAAAAACCCTGAGAACAAAGACCCTGAACAAATAATAAAATATTCTGATGGAGAAATATAAATCAGATTTCTATCCTTTAGAAGAACTACATTAAGAATTGATGAACCTAGCATTTGGGATCCTCTCAGAAGCTCTACCTCTTCGATCCCACAGTCAGAATATAAAAGATTATCTACTCATAGGAGAACTATTATCGAAAGACTTAATAGAACTCCAAATCAGGTTCAACCAGTCCATTGAGTAGATACTCCAGGATCTTCTAAAATAGAAGAACAAGAACCAACACGCTCTGACCTAGACTTTCATGTCAATGTTATTCAAAAAGAAGAATTTACGATTGACAAAGAATGGGTCAGAAAATATTTCTACTCTGAAGAAAGTAGACTAATAAGATAATGGTTTTTCAAAGAATTTAAAGAACCTCTGAGAGATGCCTTTCATTTAAAATTTAATCGTTTCATGATAAAACAGAAGGCAACTGTCAAGTTTTTTAAATGGTTAAAATACATAGCAAAAAATTATGGAATAAAAATTCCAAAGTTTGAGGTAAATATGGTTGAAAAATCTTTTCAAACATTTCAAACCATTAAAGGAGAAACAATTGAGTCCATTCATCCCTTTGAGACTAGCTTACAGCTTAAAGGAGAAAAATTAGGAGAGAAAATTGAAATTAGAGCCTCACCTCTAAAAATAGGACCCAAAGAAAGCGACCAAATATGGCTAAGCTTGATGGAATACCTCATACTATTGAACAGGATAATTATACAAATATTTTCCTCCAAATAATAGGAAAGCAAACTACAAGAATAGAAAATGCAGTAAACAAGTTAAAGCTAACTCTTGAACCCAGAAGCCTTGAAAAGCAAAAGGAAGCCGTCCTATTCAAACCTCCTTCAACTATTGGCACAATAAAATTTAGCCTGCAAGGGATAAAGAAAAAAGAGGAAAATAGTGAGTTAATAGATGAACTTGTCAAAAGATTAAAGAAGCTAACTATTAATGAAAAGGCCCAGTCCTCCAAAACTTAAAAAGGAGATGTTCAGGTTCTGCAAAAGGCACCTGACAAAGAAATTGAAGAAATAGAAAAGGCTTTTAAAACTGAAGAAAATTCGATGCCGGCACAATTGTCACCGTTCATCGGAGTATAATCTTCTTGGTCTTCACTTTGTGTAGAGGCGGACATTTTGTCTTCATTATTTTCTATTCCATTCCAGAGCCTTATTTTAAGCTCTTCTTTGGACAGTGTGGGGTTTTGTTGCTGTAATATAGCAACATATTCTGATATTTCCAACTTTTGGGGTAAAATTGAAGGTATAAATTTCATTTTGATTTTGTCTGGATTTAAGGAGTCATTTTTATAACTATCCCACCATTTGATATAGACTTGTTTTTGTAATTCAGGGATATAATCCCATCTATCCATATCATCTGATGAGACCTGATACTCCCATTTTAAAATCCATGGGACCTGATATAAGGCCATAAAATATATGTGGTAGTCTCTTTTTAGACTTTTTCTATTATACTTAGATAATTTTCTCTATGAAATTTGTAGTTATTTTGGTAATATTTGGTTTGCGGATCCCCATATAGAGAATCAATTTTTAAACCAATTTGAAACATTATTTGGCTCAGTTATTTTGAACTAAAGATACCAGCTATAGGAATTTTTTGTATTCTGGTATGAGAAGACTTCATCCCAAGCCTTTATATATTCATAGTAATGGTATGATTTGATTTTAAATGCTTTCATATTCATGATCCTTGGCTTTAAAGGATCCGATCACCATTCTTTCTATATAATAACTTTTTGATTTGGAACTTGGAATATGTTATTTCATTATCGTTATTTTTGGAATGATGAACTATAAAGACTGATCATGTTTCTATCAGGATACATTCATACCATTATCTGCATCTTTCTCCCATATTAGAATGCATATGTTGCCTGAGGTATAAAACAGCTATTTCAATCAGAGTTTTTGACTGATGCTCATTTTCTATGATCAGCAAGGAAATATATGTTGTCTCTAAGTATATAGATTTTACACTAGGAGTTTAAGTGCTTATTGGCGTTTGGAGGGGAGAGGAAACTCCGGATAAATTCCAATTATTTTCCCCTAGAATGATTGAAGATCATAAAAGGAAAGAATACAAATACTTGCATATTGGTTTGGTCCAAATAACTATTAAACCTTTGACTTGAACATGATTAAATAATTCGATTCTACTCTGTCTAAGAGACAGCAAGCATAAATAATCTTTCATATTCTGACTGTGGGATCGAAGAGGTAGAGCTTCTGGGAGGATCCCTAATGCTATGTTCAACAATTCTTAATGTAGTTCTTCTAGAGGATGGAAATCTGATTTCTATTTCTCCATCAGAATGTTCTATTATTTGTTCAGGGTCTTTGTTCTCAGGGTTTTTAATTTAGGATTCAGTTTGTAAGGACCATCTCTCTGGTAATTTTACCTGAGACCATGCCACTGACTTTGGTATGACTAAATTTTATTTTTCCATGTTTGTGTGGAAAAATATGGTTTGTCTTTTGAAATCCAATTGCCTAGCATTTGGAAATAAAGTATTCATTACCTTATAACATATTCGATAAATAAATGCTAAATTTTGAGAACTTGGGTCCATATCAAAACCTTGAGTTTTAAGGTTTAGAGTCAGGACCTTTGATAGATTAGGATATGTTAAGGTCACCGAGAAATTTGGAAAGTAATTCCCCTTTATGGTATCAAAGCCAAGTTCATATTACAATGGTATAACTGTATCACTAGTAGAAAACTGAACTATACATGCAATGAACACAGTAAGTACTAAAGAATACAGAGTAAACATAAACATCAAAACTTAGTAATTATAGCACTCACATTTGACAAATACGGAAGCTGGTGAATAGCTTTAGCTGCTCCAGGATGTAGTTAGGAACTTCTTCCCAAAAACAGTCACACATAACAATCTCATACGTTTACAGAAAAGAAACTAAATAATAAAAATCCGAATGGCTTGATACACCACCAGATATACAGAGAGAAAACAGTAGAGAGAGAGCTACAGAGAGAGAGTAGAGAGTTGCAGAGAGAGAAGACTGTAGAGAGTTGCAGAGAGAGAAGACTGTAGAGAGTTGCAGAGAGAGAAGACTATAGAGAGTTACAGTTTGCAGAGAGAGGACTGTAGAGAGTTGCAGAGAAAGAGGACTTGAAAACTCAAGAACTCCGGATGTCTAGAATGAGCGAAGTGCTCCCCTCTTTATAGCCTTAGAAGTTAAAGCGGATTTAATGATGTTTGAAATCCGCACCGACACTATAGTAAGATGTTGTCTGCTAGTGGCTACAATAAGATGCTGTCGGATGGTGGCTACAGTAAGATGCTGTCGGCTGGTGGCTACAGTAAGATGCTGTCGGCTGGTGGCTACAGTAAGATGCTGTCGGCTGGTGGCTACAGTAAGATGCTGTCGGCTGGTGGCTACAATAAAATGCTGTCGGTTGGGACACGTGTCCTGGATAGATTGGAGTCGTTCTGCTCCTCCTGAATTTTCTTTAATTTGAAGAAAATTCGATGCCGGCACAATTGCCACCGTTCATCGGAGTATAATCTTCTTGTCTTCACTTTGTGTAGAGGTGGACATTTTATCTTCATTACTTTCTATGGCATTCTAGAGCTTTATTTTAAGGTCTTTTTTGGACAGTTTGGGGTTTTGTTGCTGTAATATTGCAACATATTCTAATATTTCCAACTTTTGAGGTGAAATTGAAGGTGTAAATTTCATTTTGATTTTGTCTAGACTTAATGAGTCATTTTTATAACTATCCCACCATTTGATATAGATTTGTCTTTGTAATTCAGGGATATAATCTCATCTATCCATATCATCTGTTGAGACTTGAGACTCCCATTTTAAAATCTCTTAGACCTGATATAAGGCCATAAAATATATGAGGCAGTCCCTTTTTAGACTTTTTCTATTATACTCAGAGAATTTTCTCTATTACATTTATAGTTCTTTTGGTAGTATTTGGTTTGTGGATCCCCATATGGAGAATCAATTTTTAAACCAATTTGAAACATTATTTGGCTTAGTTATTTTGAACTGAAGATATCAGCTATGGAATTTTTTGTATTTTGGTATGAGAAGACTTCATCCCAAGCCTTTATGTATTCATAGTAATGGTAGGATTTGATTTTAAATCCTTTCGTATTCATGATCCTTGGCTTTAAAGGATCCGATCCCCATTCTTTGTATGTAATAACTTTTTTGATTTGGAACTTTGAATATGCTATTTCATTATCGTTATTTTTGGATGATGAACAATAAAGACTGATTCTGTTTCTATCAGGATATATTCGTACCATTATCTGCATCTTTCTCCTATATTAGGATGCATGTGCTGCCTGAGGTATAAAGCAACTATTTCAGTCGGAGTTTTTGACTGATGCTCATTTTCTGTGATCAGTAAGGAAATTTATGATGCCTTTAAGTATATAGATTTTGCACTAGGAGTTTAAGTGCTTATTGGCGTTTGGAGGGGAGATATATCAATATCTTGTTTTTGCCTCTGTATTAAAGAATTTGGTGTTGATGGAGATGTCAGGGATGATCTTGGACTAGGAACTATTTCCCTCATTTGGTTTTGCTGGCTCCATTTGTCATCCCTCCAAAAATTCTCGAGTCAAGAAGTCAGGCAAATAAATTACCATTATTATGCTCAATTGTAAATTCAAAAGCAGAAAGAATACCTTGCCATCTTGCAAAAATTTGCTTTGACACGAGATTTTTGACATCTTTCTGAAGGATATCCTTGGCTGCTTTACAGGCAGTTCTTATGAGGAATGATTGATTAAGCAGATCACTTTGAAATTTTGTAATAGTATGAACAATTGCGAGTATTTCTTTTTTTACTGTTGAATAATTTTGTTGAGCTGGGTTCCAGGTTTTAGAGGTAAATCGGGCTAATTGCTCTTGATTATTCATCTTTTGTTTTAACACAACACCAAGTCCTAGTTCTGAGGCATTTGTTTCTACTATTTTAAATGTTGTAGAACCTAAGAGAGCTAGGCATGGTAATTCCTTAGCATTGGTTTTAATTTTTCTTACTGCTTTGGTATGTTCTTCAGTCCATTCTGTAGAATTTTTTTTAACCTTTGGAATAGAGGCTTTGCATCTAAAGCCAAATCTTTATAAAAATCTGAAATATAATTTAAGCAATCAAGGAATCTTTGTAATTCAGTTTTTCTCATAATTATGTCTGGAAATTTGGATGCAAATTCTATTGCTTTATCAATGGGAACAATTCTTCCGTGGAAAATGTTATGTCCAAAATATCTTATTTTTGGCTGGCATAGATTTATTTTTCTTGCAAAAACTATTAAGCCAACATTTTTTATGGCTTTTATGAATGTCCTTAAATGTTTTCAATGTTGATCAATTGATTCAAAGAAAACAAGTACATCATCAATATAGGCACTCACAAATTTGGTATAAGGATTAAAAATTTCGTTCATGATATTTTGGAATTCAAATGGTGCATTCTTTAACCCAAACGTCGTAGCATTCTATTCAAATTATCCAAATGGGACATTAAAAATAGTTTTATATCTATCCTTTTCGGCAATCAGGATTTGTCAATAGCCTAATTTGAGATCAAATTTTGAAAATATACAAGCATTGACTAGTCTATCCAAGAGGTTTCTTTTGTTTGGGAATGGATATCTGATCCATTTTAAAACTTTGTTAAGTGGTTTATAATTTATAACCAATCTTGAAGCCCCTCTTTCTATTTCATAGGCCTTTTCCACATAAAAGGCCGAACAACTCCATGGTGATAAGCTTTTTCTGATAAGTTTTTTATCCAATAATTCTTTTATCTCTCTTTTACAGATTTCGAGTAACCTATTATTCATTTGAATAGGTCGTGCTTTAATAGGAATATTTTTCTCTCGGAAATCTGGTTCATAGGGAAGTTCAACTATATGTTGTTTTCTATCCCAAAAGGCATTGGGGACATCTGCACATATTTCTCTTTCCATATCTAACCTTAGGGATTTTATTTTGGTTTGAATCTCACGAAGCGATAACTTTTCTTCTATAGTTTTGTATTTTATTTCTTCTTTCAGATAATACAGAAATTTTTCTTTAGAAGAAATCTTATTTTTAATATTATTGATTTCATGGACTCTGGGCTTTTCAATAAAGGTAAATTTAACCTTATGCCCTTCAATATTAGCTTATATCCCTGTGTCATCAATCTTAATTGGATAGAGCATATTTAAAAAAGGAGTCCCTAGAATAACATGTTGACTTAAACCTTTTACCATTATGAAGGGAAAATTGAAACATGCACCATTATTGCATACTGCAGTATCTGTTAGTTTATAGTTGATAAGCATTTTGCTGCCATCTGCAGTATTAAGAATTTGGGTAGTTTTGCTGAAGTATTTAGTTGGTACTAATCCTTCATTAATGTAATTTAGATCTGCTCCTGAATCTATCAGGGCAGTAGTTTGGAAGCTATATTCCTTTTGAACCACAATTTTGATGTTGGTAAACCATTTTTGTGTTACTATTTTGTCCACAAGATTTACATATTTACACTCTTGGACCTTTTCTATTATGTTCATACCAGCTTTGGAGGTTTCAGGTCTATGAAGGGTATCTTCGACTTCAGGTTGTAAAGGAATATTATACTCTGTGATCAGATTATCAAATTCACCTTCTATATTTTCTTCTTCAATTGCTTCTTTGATAAGATTTTGGGTTAATTCAAATATTTGAACCCTTGCTTTCAGAGCTATCAACTCATTTCTGACTTCATTAATTTCATATTTTAGCTCAGATATTGAAGGTTCCTTTTCGGTATATGTTTTATTTTGTACCATTTTCAAAATATCTTGGAAACTATAATCTTCTTTTGTTGGGATAAGAAAAGACTTAGGTTTTCTAGAAGGGGCTTTGGACATAAAGATGTACTAGATTAAGGCTTCTTTTTTAGCCTCTGGGTTAAATATTTTGTCGATGAGGTCTATGATCAGGTCTTCGTCTTTTGTGAGGGTATTGATGCTTAACCCATTCATATCCATTATTGCCTTGTAAAAATCCCATTGGCAATTTTCTTTTTCTTTCTCTGGACTATTTTTAATATTGGTGTCTGAATCAAAACTGCGGGTAATGATATCCTCATCATTTATTTCCCCAATTAACATTTCCTCTTCTGAGTCAGAGGAATCAGAGGTTTCATGCTCAATTTGGAGTATCTCAAATAATTGCTTTTTAATATTATCATCTATTTTCAAAGAGTTAATTTTTCTTTGAACCCTACATGTGTTTTTGTAGAGGCCAACTTTGCCACAATTATAACAAACATGGATTTTCATTTTTCCCCTATGTTTAAAGGATGGTTTATCTTGTAAGAATTTTTTAGAAAATTTTTCTTTTGCCTTTGAATAATGTTTAAATTTTCTTTTTCTAAATTTTTCATGTTTTCTTTTATGGAAAGGCTTTGAAGAGGGTAGAGTATTAAACCCAAATTGCTCGCAGAAGTCCCCTAACTCCTTTCCCCCCGTTATTCTCTATTTTTCTGATTGTCTTCGAAGTTTCAAGTCTGTACATGAAGCCAGACCTTCAGCACAAATTTCAGCTGATAATTCACCTAATGTATACAGAGAATAAGGAATAATTCCACCATGTTTGTTTTTAAGCCTTATTTTCACCTTTTACTCAAAAAGGTGTGGTAGATCAGCTATGAATTTTTCTTTCCAATGGTCTGACTTACTATCCTCTCTTGATAGTAGTCTAGGGAAAAATACGTCTTTGTACCATTTATAATGAGAGAGTGTTGGACATCTTAGATTTGATAACACATATTCAGATCTTGCTGCTAACAGAGCAGTACTTCCTACAAAATGGAGGGTGATGGTATATATCAATATATTGACTGCATCTCCTTCTTGTACTATATTATCTTATCCATCTTCTCTCTTAACTATCCACTGTTTTGAGGCATTTAATATTTGGTTTTTTGATTCTTCATCCATATGGAAATCTCACCAACCTCTTAACCATCCTGTAAATCCACATATTATTACCTTGGCTATCTCATGGTCTTGGTTTCCACTTGCTTTGCAAGCGGTGGCATACATGGTCGTATGTTTCGTAAGATCTAAGATCTGAATTTCAGCCATGCCATCTATGTTCCAATTTACTATGGATTTTTCTGAATAGGAGATTGAGGTAGAGATTAGATCTTCCTCTATCTATAGATCTACTGGTATAGGTCTAAGTTAGTACATTCGAGTTTGGGACACTGGTCTTACTTTTCATCCATAGTCAATTTTATTTATATCTAGGCTTTCAGTTTTAAAAGCGTTTTCCATTTCTTCAATTTCTTTGTCATGAGCCTTTTGCAGAACCTGAACATCTCCTTTCTGAGTTTTGGAGGACTGGGCCTTTTCATTAATATTTAGCTTCTTTAATCTTTTGACCAATTCATCTATTAACTCACTATTTTCTTCTTTTTTCTTTATCCCTTGTAGGCTGAATTTTCCTGCTTCAATAGTTGGTGGAGGTTTGAATAAGACGGCTTCCTTTTGCTTATCAAGGCTTCTAGGTTCAGGAATTGGTTTAAACTTGTTTACTGCATTTTCTATTCTTGTAGTTCGCTTTCCTATTGTTTGGAGGAAAATATTTGTATCATTATTATGTTCATTAATATGTAGTATTTCGCCATACTTTGGTCGCTTTTTTTGGGTCCTATTTTGAGAGGTGAGGCTCTAATTTCAATTTTCTCCCATAATTTTTCTCCTTTAAGTTGTAAGCCAGTCTCAGGGGGATGAATGGACTCAATTGTTTCTCCTTTAGTGGTTTGAAATATTTGAAAAGATTTTTCTACCATATTTACCTCAAACTTTGGAATTTTTATTCCATAATCTTTTGCTATGTATTTTAACCATTTAAAAAACTTGACAGTTGCCTTATGTTTTATCATGAAACGATTAAATTTTAAATGAAAGGCATCTCTCAGAGGTTTTTTAAATTCTTTGAAGAACCATTCTCTTATTAGTCTATTTTCTTCAGAGTAGAAATCTTTTCTGATCCATTCTTTGTCAATCTCAAATTCTTCTTTTTGAATAACATTGACATCAAAGTCTAGGTCAGAGGGTGTTGGTTCTTATTCTTATATTTTAAAAGATCTTGGAGGATTTACTCTATAGACTAGTCGTTGAACCTGGTTTGAAGTTCTATTAAGTCTTTCGATATAGTTCTCCTATGAGTGGATAATCTTTCATATTCTAACTGTGGAATCTAAGAGGTGGAGCTTCTGGGGGGATCCCTAATGCTAGGTTCAACAATTCTTAATGTAGTTCTTCTAGAGGATGGAAATCTGATTTATATTTCTCCATCATAATATTCTATTATTTGTTCAGGGTCTTTGTTCTCAGGGTTTTTAATTTGGGATTCAATTTGTAATGACCATCTCTCTGGTAATTTTACCTGAGACCATACCACTGACTTTGGTATGACTAGATTTGATTTTTCCATGTTTGTCTGGAAAAATATGGTTTGTCCTTTTGAATCTATTTGCCTAGCATTTGGACATAAAGTATTCATTACCTTATAACATATTCGGTAAACAAATGCTAAATTTTGAGAACCTGGGTCCATATCAAAACTCTGAGTTTTAAAGTTTAGAGTCAAGACCTTTAATAGATTAGGATCTGTTAAGGCCACTGAGAAATTTGGAAAATAGTTGAAATAAATGGGGTCGTTATAGAGACTGGATTCTACTATTCCTAACAAGGAATCAGCGAATCTTTTATGTCTGTTGTCTCTTAGACAGAGACAAAGAAATTGAAGAAATGGAAAAGGCTTTTAAAACCGCAAGAAAAATGTCTTCAATGTAAGTTCATACCTTGATATTACATACAGACAGAGTGTAAGTTCATACCTTGATATTACATACAGACAGAGTGTAAGTTCATACCTTGATATTACATACAAACTTCGAAGATAATTTGGATAGTTTACTGATGAACTTGCCATTTGGACAGTTTGGGGTTTCTGATAAAATAGCATTTGTATCATCAGTAATACATACAAACTTCAAAGACAATTTCAAAATATTTTGAGAAAAATTTGCAGTAGTAAGTTCAAAATCGCCGTGACCCAAAGATCACTAAGGCCAGGAAAAGCCAGAAAAGTGTAGGGACTGTTTCCGATTGACTCGAACTACAATGGAAAATTTTATCAGAACTTTATCTAATAGGTCAACTACTACTAGTAATACACTACGTGTTAATAATAGAGAAGAAATAATAATAGATAACATAGAAGAGCAAATCCAAAATTGGAATATACCAAAGGTTCCTATAATTGATGTTTATAGTAAATGAACGTTTGATTTTAAAAGTAGTTTTTCTATTAAAACTATTGAGTAAAGTATTTCTGTTATGGAAACTCAAGATAAATTCCAATTATTTTCCCCTATAATGGTTGAAGATCATAAAATGAAAGAATACAAATACTTGCATATTGGTTTGGTCTAAATAGCTGTTAAATATTTGACAAGAACAGAATTAAATAATCTTTGCCATCTTGCAACTGTATCACTTGCAAAAATTTGTTTTTCTATTACACTAGTCGTACCTTGTATGACCAGTGTATACATACCTTGGGTTTTTCTCAGAAAAACCCAAGTTCATACCTTGAATTTGGGTTTTTCTGATAAAATAGCATTTGAACAGTTTGAGGTTTCAAAGTTCATCAATAAATCCGCTTTTTATGACAGTGTAAGTTCATCAGTAATATCAAGGTATGACAATGTAAGTTTGTATGTAATATCAAGGTATGATATACAAACTTCGAAGACATTTTTCTTCAAAGTTCAAATCGGTATTATTACCTATTTGAACTTCGAAGTTCTCTTTGATATTACAAACAAACTTAAACTGACACTATCATCATTTTTCTTTGCGGTATTAACTGTATCATCATTTTTCTGACAATGAATATATATATATATATATATATATATATATATATATATATATATATATATATATATATATATCCAAAATAGTACTTGAAGTTTGGGAAAAAGTTGCATTAGTAAGGAAAAAATTATAGGGAATTGTTTTCAATTTGTTGGAGTGATTTATATTAGGTTTTGATGAGTATATGTTTGTTGCAAATTACGTTGGGTTGCTTGAATGAGATTTACAATAATTGTACGATTTGTATTGGGTTTTGATAAGTACATGTTTGCTGGAAATTAAGAGTTGTTTGGATGTGTTTTACAATAATTGCGATCGATTTTGTATTTCGATTATTTTGTGATGACAAAGTTAGTGATATTTGTGCATCATCTTCGAGTCATAAAAAAATTCACATCAAGCTATTTGCGATTGTTTTTTATAGAGAAAAATGGGTTGTGCATGGTGTAGGAAAAATCGAACAGGAATGGTTAACCGGATATGGGGCCGGAAGCAGTTTAACTGGTCTAACTGGTAAACCGACTGGTTCTACCAGCCTAACCACGCAAGTCCCTGGAGGTCAAAAAAAGTGATTAAAAAAGTTTAAAAAATCTAATAAAATATGAAAAATATATTTAAAACATAATTAAACAAAGTACATCCAAATGAAGTTGAAAATTAATAATAATAAAAAATAAATTTTAAAGAATCTATTTGTGCCAAGGGTATTTTTTAAAATTTTCAAAAAAAATAGGAAATTGTAAAAATAAATATTAATGGACAAAAAATCTTTGCCAAAATGATGAAAAACATACATTACAAACAAAATCTCTTATTTTTTGAGATTTTATACAAATGTTTTGAATATTTTTTAAAATGCCCGGCCGGTTCACAAAAATTGGTCAAAATGGGAACCGGCCAATGGACAGTTCCAATCTAACGGTGTGGTTAGAATTTGAGCTGCCCGATTTTTCCCATAGTTCTTGTGTATCATCTTGGAGTCATAAAAAAGATCGCAGCAACCTATTTGTGATTGTTTTTTATAGAGAAAAATGGCTTGCATGTCATTTGATGATATTTATGGTTGAATTCAAAACTCAATTTACATGATGTTGTAGCTCTCTCTACTTCTAAAAACCAAAAAGATCTATTGTTTTTGGGTCAACGTTGCGAACATTAAGGACCTTTGGTGAAGCAAGTAGCATACACCGGTTCATCTCCACTGTCCATTTAGACCCATTCCATGTCATGCAAGTAGCATACACCGGTTCATCTCCACTGTCCATTTAGACCCATTCCATGTCATGCAAGTAGCATACACCGGTTCATCTCCACTGTCCATTTAGACCCATTCCCTGTCATGCGGTAGATGGGCTTCATACGTAGGGGTGGCAATCAGGTCGAACCGCGCCTAGGTCTGGGTCCATGGTTTGGACCTGGCAATTCATGTTCAAGCTTTGATCCAACATGGATACTATCGGGTCAGATCCATAAAAAGTAGAACATATAAAATAATTTTTTATTTTTAAAATTTTCATATTTAGGTCTGGATCCAAATGATTGGACCCAACTTGGGTCCGGGTCCAAATCACTTGGACGTTAAAGTCGGATCCAAGTCTAGTGTCCGGTTCGGGTCTACCCAACCCCCATCTGATGCTACCCGTTTTCATGTGTACCTAGCAAAGATACACATTATGCTTATCGAATAAGATTCGCTTGTGGGAAATTTTCAGAGGGAGGGAACCTTTTTGTTTTTGGTTTTGGCGGCTTTCTCAATTGTTTCTCTCACGTTTGAAAGTTCTCTTGCTTCCCGCTTTACCAAACTTATTGCATGCTCCTGTAGAAGTATACTGCACAACAACTTCCTCGATTTAAGGAGTTCGTTGAGATGATATTTTCTTTTAATTTGTGATCTACCTTAATATCACCTGATGATTATTTTTAAGAAAAGATTAGAGTTTGAGTTCTTGAACACCTGCCTCTCAAAAATTCAGATGTCAATCTCAAGATATTATTTATTTAGTTACATTGAGGTTGGTTGTCAAGTCCTAAAAGTTAGATTCCCACATATTAACAGAAATTGGGCCTGAGTCCGGGCTTGGACCTCGATAATGGACCTGATGGGTCAAGTTTAGGTTTGAGTCATGGTCTAGCTTGAATCCTATTAGGTCGGGTTTGGTCTAAGTCTAGGACAACCAACCCAAAATATATAAGTGTGAATTACATTCAAATAATGATTAATCATCATCATCATCATCATTATTAAAACTTTTATTTGGAGCCAACTACATGAATTCTACTCCGCTGTAGTGCTTTATCAAGGGCAGTCCTCTCAATGTGGCCACAAGTCCACATATATTTTCTCTCTACTTCCAAGTTCCAACCATGTCTTTTTTATCTTACCCTTTAGCCTTTTGAGGCCTTTAACTTGAATTAACTCATACCTCATAACAGGTATTGTATCGGGTATGTGTTGCACTCTCAATCACACTCATCCATATTTGATTAAATATATAAATAACTTTTCATATATATTTTATTTTAGAGCCGTGACCCAATAGGTCAGGTCTAGATCCAATTGACTTGGACCCCAACTAGGTTGGGGTCGGGTTTGGATCTAACGTAGACCTAATCAAGTTGGGTCTTGGTTTAGGATTGACCAGGACCGAACCCAAACATAACCCATTCCCATTTGTAGGTTGAAAATAAAAATAAAGAAAATAAAAAAAAACTCCAAGCTTGGTTTTACCGGAGGGTGCAATACACAAAATAGATCCTGCAGGAGTAGAAAATCAACTGACTTCACCAGATTCCAACTTAAAGGACCCACAGACCCACGTTCTCTGCAATGCAACCACGTTTTTGATTTGGCCACCCAAAATATAGGTGGTTTAGTTCGCATCCGCGCATATTCAAAGCTTTAGAGGGAGAAACACATAGTGCGAGAGAGATGAGATTCTATAAGGCCTAGGTTTTGTGAAAGGATGCCGTTTGTATCCCACCTTCCGGTAGTGTCAAGAAATATAGTTTCAATATTAGAAAGTTTTATGATACCTTTAAATTATATTTTTATTTTTAGTTATAGAATTTAACGAATCAGTTTGTATGTGACCAAGCCCGTATATGTAGAAATGTGAGCTTCTTAGTAAATCTAGTTTTTAAGATAGGTTTTAAGACTTATTTTTCAAGGACATGTAATCTCTAACATAGAGATCATGAATATGAAAAACATACTCGAAATAATAATTCTAGTAAGAAAACATTTTGACCGTTAGTTTCTATTGTGTTTAGATGGAACACCTACTTGCATCTATCTTTAAGATGGATGCTTTATACTTTCTGGACCACATATGTAGAAATGCGGTCCAGCCCGCATGAAATAACTTTCCAAAATTTAAAGCTTCAAAAATAAGTGTTGATTGAGTAGATCTATGAAAACTTGACAATCTTGAAAATTGATGATCCAAAAATGCATTACAAGATGTACTATTTCCAAATTTTGAAATCCATTTTTTTCTCATGTCCATGCATCTTGATGTCAAAATGATCAATTTGATAATATTTGGATATCAAAACACCTCTTCTAATGAACATTTCGAGGTAGGCTCTAATTTGATTTTTTAGAGCCTAGGCTCCATATATACTTTTTCTCTTTGTGAAAACAAAATAAAGTACCATCTTAAATCCTCATTTGAAAAGTTCTTTTAACAAAAATTACCGTGATGGCTCTAAAATCAATTTTCACCACTGACAATAAAATTTCAAATTTAAAAAAAGAAGTATAGATCTTGTGAATACTTAATTTTTGAGGTGAAATAGATGGTCTAAAAAATTTATTACAATATACATTATTTTTAGAGTTTGAAATCCCAATCTATTTTTTTATACCCATATGGTTTAAATTAATGTATAGGTTTTCCAATACTAGACTTAAAATTTTGAATGAGTTATGAGGTGAGGGTTTACTTATTTTGATAGGACTGCAGCCCTATCAAACCATTTTCCTATTTTTTTTGGGTGAATTGAGAGATTGAGAGCCTATAGAGTGAGAAGCCGCTAAATTTCAAATCCCGCGAAAAACACCGGTGCATTCCACGGTACATTCCCGCAATTTTTTCCCGTTCCCGGGCTTTTCTTTCCCGCCTCATAGTGAGAGAAAGAGAGAGGATTCAAAAATTTAGAGAGAAGCGAAAATTCAAAACTTGTTCACACGAAACGAAATAGTCACAGTAGAAAACCGCCATTGCCCGTTCTTGGGTTTTCTTCTCTCACTTAACCCGCCAAACACCCATTCGAAAACCTCATCTATCTCTCTCTAAGCTGCTACTGAATTCACAAGAGTCCCTACTGTTAAGGCAATGGGAGAAGGAGAAAAATCCCAGAAAGAAGACGAAGCAAGCATGTACCATGGCCTTCACCCTCTCAAACGATTCAAGCTCATGCATCAAAAATTCATGGTTTCTCCTCTCAATTACTCCTTACCTGCAAAAAAGAGGATTTGGGCTCTCAACCATTTCCCCATTTCTCCTGATTCTCCTGAGAAAACCCAGTTCAAAAGACCACCCAGATCCCCTGTTTTCTCAGAAAAACCAGAGAAAAAACAAGGGAGAAAAATAGTAGAGAGAGGAAAACCAGAAGAAAATCAACGGAGAGAAGTAGCAGAGAGAGAAAAGAAAGTACAGAGAGAAAAAGAGGAGAGAAGAGAGAAAGCAATACGCAAAGAAGAGATAGATATAGAGAGAAAAAAAGAAAAAGGGCTCAGTTTCTCTGGAAAACCAGAAGAAAAACAAGAGAGAGAAGGAGGAAAAGGAAAAACCCACTTCAAAAGACCCACACTCCCTGATGTCTCAGGAAAACAGGGAGAAAAGAGAGAAACGAAAAAGACCAACTGCAAGAAGACCAGACTCCCTGTTCTCTCTGAAAGAGCAGACAAAAAACTAGAGAAACAAGTAAAGAGAGAAGAAAAAGCGGAGAGACAAAAAGAAACAACCCACTTCCAAATATCCAGATCAGCTGTTTTCTTAGAAAATTCAGAAGAAAAACAAGAGAGGGGAATAGAGAGAAAACAGAGAATAGAGAGCGAAAATGAAAGATCTCACTTCAAAAGACCCAGATCCCATGTGTTCTCGAAAATATCAGAAGAAAAACAAGAGAAAGAACCTGAGAGAAAACAGGAAGTAGGGAAAGAAAAAGAAAAAACCCACTTCAAAAGACCCAGATGCCTTGTTTTCTCTGAAAAATTAGAAGAGAAACAAGAGAGAGAAGAGATAGAGAGAGAAGAAGAGGAAGATGGGGTTATTTGTAGCATATGTGCAAGCACAGATGGAGATCCTTTAGACCCAATTGTTTTTTGCGATGGCTGTGATCTCATGGTCCATGCTTCATGCTACGGAGACCCATTACAGAGCTCCATTCCCGAAGGTGACTGGTTTTGTTGCAGGTGCGAAAAAATTGCCGAGAACCCAACCTGTTGCCTTTGCCCTGTGAAGGAAGGGGCCATGAAACCCACCATTGATGGGAAATGGGCTCATATTCTCTGTGCTCTTTTTGTTCCTGAAGTTTTTTTCAGAGAACCAGAAGAGAGAGAAGGTATTGATTGTTCTAAAGTTCCATTAAGGAGGTTTGAGGAGGGATGCTATCTTTGTGGGACTAAAAATGGCTCTGTGATTGATTGCTCTGAACCCAAGTGTGGTGCAAAGTTCCATGTCTCTTGTGCTTTGGAAAAAGATTTGTGTGTGGAGTATAGAGAGGAGAAGAGAAGGGGGATTGTTGTTGGGTTCTGCGAGGTTCACACCCAGTTGTGGAAGAAGGTATGACCTCTCTCTCTCTCTAGATTTTTGATTCGAACAGGTCTCTTACTCTTCATCTTCTGTTGTATCATCATCAGTCTTATCCTTACTATTTGGGGTTGGCTACTTCTGCCATTCTGCCAACAATTTTTTTCTTAATCTGTTCACGATATTCAGCTTTTGTTCATTTTTAAGCCACACCTTTTGCGCATAAACAGATAACCAATTTTCTCTCTCTATGTTTCAGCAAGAAGAGACGGGCAAGTTTAAGATTGTAGCAAGGGGGCATGAATAATCCAGTGAACAATACTGGTTCGAACCAGTCTCGCGAGTGTGCTTCTTCTTGTGGACACCACTGATTTTAGAAGGCTTTAGATTCATATATGGCTCATAATGCTTGTGTCCATGTAAATCAGATTTAGATTTCTTCCTAAGCTATTCTAGTTAGACAATGATTCATTCAAATTTAATGAATTAACTCTGTTACTGATGTGGTTGATAATCATTTTATCCATTAATTTTGGAAGTTGCAGATGTGTATGCACTTTTTGGTCTAATGCTTGGGCCATATTCCACTCGCCAATTTCTTGTCAAAGTTTTCCATGCTATTTGCATGATTCACTTACCCACCATATCTCATAAAATACAAAGCTCTCTCTCTCTCTCTCTCTCTCTTCTCTCTCTCTCTCTCTCTCTCTGTTGCCAAACACGTTGACAGCTTGGACCTGACTCTTGGGCCATTGATTTCAATATGTTTGATTCTTTTGAAAGTTAAGAAAAAGGTCAGTGTTCGCAAAATCGGCCGGTTAGAACCGAAATCGGCGCGTTAGATCGCTATCGGTGGGGTACACATGGTAAGACGAAACTCTCCAAAAAAAATCCAGACCAAAATTGACTGGTTCAATGTCGAACCAGCTTCTTCAAAACCGGCCAATTTTCTTCATTGGTCAGGTTTATTGTTGTTTTCGTGTGTTATAACGTCGTTATAACGTATCAAATAACGACTGTTATTTAAAATAGGCCTGTTATTTTCATAGATCAAAATTTTGCAGCTTCTTTTTCTTCCATTTTGTAGCTTTTTTTTTGTTTATTTCAGTCAAATATTGATGTTATACACCGTAAAGTTTCTATAGATTATCTATCATTGAATCAAAAGTTGAAAAACAAAGAGTTCTTGGAAATGGGCATTTTAAAAATTAGAAATTTCCGCCATTCTATCAAATGCAGCTTTAATACCTCATATATTTTCATAAAAATGGAGGGCTTTGATTGATTGTTTGAAGGATTCAATGTTTACATATTTCAATTTTTCCAAAAAAATGAAGATTTGAGGTTTTTTTGGACTTGAAGTATTGTTGCTCGAAGAACTACTTTCATCCAAACAAATTGATTTTTGATCGATTTTTATCGAATTAATCATTGAAGTTTGATCATGAAGTCCTTATCTATCAAATAAACTAGTTATTTTGATTTACTATTAATTAAATTTTTTTATATCGATTTTTTTTATTGCAATTTTTCCTAAAATTGTCATGAAGTAAAAAATTTGCAAGTTTTTGAATAAAGATCTCAATAGTGAATAAGTTTTCATGAAATTTGGAGCATTTGAATCTTAATTGAAGTATCTATCATATCCCCATATCAATTTGCTCAAAAAATGAAAGATTTGGGTTCGATTTCGACTCTAAAGTTTATGTATTCTTTGGTTAGGGTTCTTAAAACAATTTTTTTTTAATAAAAATATGAAATTTGTGATGAATATGAGAAAAAAAGAATATATTCTTTTCTTCTAAAGTTATATATTTTTGGTGAGCTTGTTGGATTGTTTTTAATATTATATATTATTTTACAAAAATATGTTTATTTGTGATGAATATGAAGAAAAAATTTGTTTCTTTGTAATGTTATACATTTTTGGTGAGCTTGTTGGATTGTTTTTAATGTTTTATATATTTTTTTATAAAAATATTATTTTGTGATAAATATGAAAAAAAAATTATTTATTTTTAAGGTTATTTTTGGTGTATGTTACTGTGATATATGTGTTCTCAACTTCTTGTTCAGTTGTGACACTTTCTTTTACTTTGTTTTTTTATTTGTTACAAGCTATCTATCATTTGTTGCAAATCCATACTCCTTAATCTGTTTATTAGCTTTTATGAATAAAAGGGGTAGAAACTAAAAAGTGTTTTACTCATCTCTCATGTTTCCACATGCTGAAATAGATAAAACTTATCTTGCTTTTTTTTTAAAAAAAATATACCTCTTAATTCTACATTTTAAAGTTGCCGTCTTATATAATTTTTTTTTTTTCATATTAAAACCCAACTCAAAAGGTTATTGAGTAAATGAGGTTTGACCATTTCAAAATCTATTTGGTCATTTCAAAATCGATTTGGCCATTTCAAAATCGTTATGGTAAACTTGACCAATTAAGATTAGGTCTTCTAGTGTTATGGGATTGATTCGCTTGATGCCTAATAAAAGGTGGAACTTTGGGGGTTCATTATCAACAATTAATTGCTATCCCACAATGAAAAAGGAAATAAACAACTAAATTGCTATCCCTCCAGGATACCCTCGTATTGGCCAAACATAGTTGATTGAAGCTTAGGGTTCATTGGATTGTGAAAGTTTTCCCTTTTTTCAAGTTTTGTACTTCTAGTTTTCATATTTGAATCATAAGACCATTTACCTTTTGTATGAGCTTTTGTATGAAGTGATTACAATTAATCTTGACTATTGGATTTGAAATTGGGTGGTTGCATTTATTCTACTATCAAGCTCAATATTCAAAAGAATTTTTTCGAACTTTATGACACCCAAATTATTAGATTTCAAGTTGAAAAGTTACAAATAGTTGTAACCTTATACCATACAATCCTATTATTTTAATGAGGGTGCTGTAAAAAGGGGCATCTAAGAGGCCACTTATATTGAGCAATTATATTATATTAAGAAAATTGTTTCTTGCATGCTAGACCACATTACATATGCGGTCTAAAAAGTATAAAGCATCCATTTCAAAAATAGATGCAAGTAGGTGTTCCAACTAAAAACAATGAAAACTAACGGTCCAAATGTCTTTTTATTAGAATTATTATTTTTAATTTTTAAAAAATTATTTATTTTTTTATATTCATGATCTCCATGTTAAAAATTACATGTCCTTAAAAATTAAGTTAAAAAATCCATCTCAAAAATAAATTTATTAATAGACCCACATTTCTACATATACGGTGTTGGCTGCATAGAAATTTGGTCCTTTATATTAATCCTTTCCTTGCATAAGCACATTTTCACCTTTGGAATCCAAATGGGATTTGCTGAACCTTTGCATGCTTAATTACAACTAGATCTATTCTCTTCATTTCACATGATGAAATTCTAATGGGTATGATGTGCCTTGCGAGAAACAAAGTTATATAAGTTGTTTAGAATAAATATTGCGCCGGGTGGAGCCATCTTTATTGTTAATTAGGGTGAAGGTTCGAATCCCTCTATATAACCACTCTTTTTAAGAATAGGTTGGTGCCTCAGCATTAGTACCTTTGAACCCCATGATGAAATCTCCGACTCCATTCTCACCAAAAGATAAAAACCAAATCCCCACTAACTAAACCTTCTTTCAACCAAAATAAAATAAAATAAACAAATATTGTTACGATAACTTTGGTTCTATTGAAAGATGAAGTCCACTCGTTACAACGTTCGCATTTAGCTCCAGTGACTTTAAAACATTAAGAAATGGAAAAACCCAAATAATTTTACACCCACAGCTATTTGCATTTATCAAGACCATCCAGTCAATGTAGGTATCAAGGGGAAATTGCTTTCATACATGCGAAGTATAAGGTTCCCAAACATGCAGTACATATCGATAGTAGGTTATATGAACAAAGCTTGCACAACTGTAACATGTGGAGAAGTGTGGACGATGATCCCTGATCATCATCATCACCATCAAAGGCTTTTTCCAACTATTTGGGGTAGGGTAGATGATCCTTAATTATGGCAAAAGAAAATACTACATAACCGACTTCCCTATAAGTCTATATACAAAGAGATCGTACATCATTGGAACCCTTTGTTTGGGTAAAATCAATACACAAAATACTGTAGTTAAAAGAGTCCTTGAAACCCTGTTTGAAATCTTTATTGATGTAAGAGAACCAGCTTTAGATTCGAACAAAATTGAAGGAGAACCTGGATAGGAGCTGAGGGATGCCCGCTATCATTGAACCATAAGTCTACAAAACACCATAATTTAGTTAGCCTATGATCAAATGACTGAACTCAAACAGGAGGAGGCAGACTATTCCATAGCCCAATGAACTATGGATACCATAATCTATTAGGGTCATCATCCATTAAAATAGGCTGATGGACAGAGACCAGGATCTGCCAGAAAAAAGATGATCTCAACGCTACAGCCCACTCTCCATCACTAACTATGCATTTTTTTACATAGTCGATTTGACAATAATATGCTTTCTCTTGGAAGAATTACACACACCAACCTGCACCCCCCCCTGGGGCCCCACCCAAAAAAAAAAAGGGAAAACTAAATTGAAAGGCAATGTAATGTAATCTAAACTTAAAAGAATTCAACTTACTTTCTTGTTATCGTGAAGCTCGAACAAAGGAACAGCAAGTAATTTTAGGTTTTTTGGGACAATAAGTTGTTGACACCCTGACAACTTAACCATGAAAAGCTTGATGCATTCCTGCAAAATCACCAAACTGTGACTAACAGATCTTGTAAACAATCACATAATAAAGTAGTCACACAGTAGAAATCTACAACCTTGGGTTTCTTTATATGAGTCGGGCAATACGGGTACATTAAAGTTTCAAAATCAGGCCTCCACCACATTCCAAGGCATTCTCCTATCTACAAAATCAAGGCAGAAAAAGGGAATTCATTTGGTAGGCAATTCTAATCCAGCAAAATTGCCTCTCTCTCTCTCTCTCTCTCTCTCTCTCTCTCTCTCTCTCTCTCTACACCCATAGAAAAATAAGACTTGGGTTTACCTCCCAGTCAGTATTGGCACCATCTGGATCAAGTGATAATTTGCTTGATAGTTTGCGCTTCAGTCCATCAATATCTAGAAAAGATTCCATAATTGTCAGTAACAGATGAAAAGTTCATGTTCACTTCAACAAGTTTTATTTCTTTTCTTTTTGTAGCTTTCAGAGGGCATGAGCTCCCACAGTACTACATACTTGTGATGAGCTTATCATCGCCTAAGTGTTTCTATCTGTATGGCCTGGATATTGAAATTTTGGGTTCTCTCAAAAGATTTGACAGGGATCAGAAACCACTATTTCAACGAATGGAACTTTCCAATCATAAGAGAATGTTTCTGTTTAAAAATGGAAAACAAATCTTTGAAAACACCTTATTTAAAAAATTTATAGAAGGAAGGATTAAGTTTAGATCCTTGTGCATATATACATGACACGTGAGAAAAGAGGCATACATATGAGAAAAGAGAAAAAAGAAAGAAAATGGGGGGGGGGGGGGTGGTACTTTTGTGAGTGCAATATTACTTAATAGAACCTTTTGCAATTCTAGTTTATTCTTCTACTTATGAGACAATGAGTTGGCAGAAAAAACAATGGCATGTGACAGTCCAAAAGGTATATACAGTTAAAACTGGGATGAATTCTAAGAGGCAAAATACAGAAAAACAATCAAGATTACAACCATTGCATGCTCTGGAAATGGACAGGTAGACCTCATGACTTAGGCGCCAATGGATAGCTAGACTTGATGTATCAGTCTTTCAAATTTTACCATGATGATGAGGACCAGGCCTCATGACTTGAACTCCAAAATCAACAACATGTGGAGAGAAAAAGTGGGGAGGTTGTTGGGATGGATTGGTTTGCTTCTTTTTCCATTTATATGAATTTACATATTTTATGATGATGAATAACTCTTATCATTTTTTAAAGTTTGGCCGAGAACAAACCTGATTCTCTAGGTCTTAGGCGACCTCCAGGTAATGTGAAGAATGAGTTTCTGACTTGCAGCAGCAACACATGAGGGTGATCAAGTTCCTGGACCTATGTTAACAACAATGAAAACAACTAAAATAAAGGAATCTGCTAAGTTATGAAACAATTAACTAGTGACATATACACCCACACTCATTTATAAGCCATCTAAAAAAAAAAATCTTATAGAATAGCAATATTCCGATTCAGCATTTTAAATTCCAAAAGTAACAATAGCATCAACAATATATAGAGTAACATCAAGTAGTCAATCCAACTCCCCTTGTAATCAGAAAGTGAAAGTATAGCAAAACCTATGGACCATGGAAGAACCATAGTCCATTTAATTATCACATCAATGGATGTGATGAGAGAGGGAGGGACTCACTTAAATATGAAATACGGTAATGGTGGGCTCCTGTATTTTCATCACTGCCCATCCATTGATTGGACAGCGATGGCCCAATGGACTGGTTTTTCCATAATCAGTAGAACTGTCAATAGGATTCTAACAAATTTTCTTAATAGGACTATCTCTGAAGATGATTGTCATTTATGTGTATAATTTTTACGTATGTTTACATATATGAACATAATGTACCTACGTATGTTCTTCTCCTAAAGAATGTAAGCTTGAGACCTCGTAAGAAATGTATAAGTCTAGGAGCAACTCATAACAAGTAAGGATTGAGTTGTACCAGATCTTTTCAAATGAAAAAATCCTGACTACTTGGCATCATGTTTAGAGTCACAAACTCTTTGACTCTTGTAAATGTGTGAGCAACAGCTTAAACTGAATCTTTTCATTTATTGCTTCTTCCCCCATGACGATCCGCTTACCTAAGATGCTTTTTGTCCATAAGTAGAATATATCACAAAAGAGATATTGTATAATTAGGCAAAGTTTGTTCCTGTAGTTGAGCAAAAACCATATAAGCAAAAGTCAACCGGCCTCATTAATGACTTGGGGTAAATACTCTCTGAATTGGTGCCTTAAGGAATTCTTGAGCATTAATCTCCACATGAAAGTTGAAGCACTTGAGATTTAGTGAAGTTAAATGCCATTGAATGGATGGTTGTACATATAGAAGTACGCTAGGCTCTTACCCTACTGATAAATCCTCTATTACTGTAATATGATAATTGAATAATAAGAGGGCATTCTAGTATGAGGTTGGCCTTTTTAATTCCTCACCATATTGTTATCCTTTTATTCTTTATGATATTATTAGGATAACAGGACTTTTAGGATATATGGCTGTCTCACATTTTTTCTTTTTTTATTTTAAGTACTGAACATAATCACCTCCTTCCTTTTTAACTTGAAATTAATGGTGGGACTTTATTTCCATGTTTCATTCTTTATCACATAAAAACCTTTCTTGACACATCCTAATACCAAGAAGGAGATTATGTGATCATATATGCTTAAGCCTACGCCATCCTCTAGTGAGTTTTGAAGGTGAACTTCAAGAGTTGTATAAAATTGAATTTGGGGCTCTTGGCCTTAAGGATGTGATCCATACTGAGGAAGGCGGTCTCCTTGAATGTTTTACAGGGTAACTAGGAGCAGCAGAATTCACACGTGTAGAAATAAAAGCAGATTAGTGGGGACTATGACATTGTTATTTGTGACATGAGGAGACTGGGACTCAATGAAGTGTACTATATAGGTATATGAAAATCGGCATTAGCTAATACAAAATCCCAAAAGGTTGATAAATGGACTTGGTATTATTGAAGGTGAGGAGGTTAATGTTCATTGTATGGCTCATAGTTAAGGGAACCTCGATCCCACGGTTCCTACAAAGAATCTTGTAGGGACCCCGGTTTTTCAATTTTGGGATCTCGCTTCTAAAACAAGGGCACCATCAGTGGAATCCAATTCCATTTCGAAATAGATCCCCACTCCTATCAACCATGGTCCAAGATTTCGGTTCATTAAAATCTTGGGTTCCATGTTTGTGGGATCTACTTTCATCAATGGATGATACTAGGTTAGAGATTGTCATTGTCCCGAGTTCCCATTATTTAGGAATCATAAGTTCTATGATGGTAAAATCCAGTACCTTTTTTGCATAGCATGAAGTTCCATTATTCTAGATTCTTAATTTAAACTAGGCATAGTCTAGAGTGAACCATTGTTTTATTAAGTCCTATTATGTAAGCCATCCTTCTTAGTTGTGAGAATATATATTTTATTTAAAATCTTATATTTATGATGTCCTATTGTTTTAGATTCTTAAATCAAAATGATAAACCTTCTTAGTTGTGACATGAGAATATATGCTTTCATTTCAAGCTTTGGAAAGCTTCTTTTACATGAGAGAGAGAGTAGTTGACTACATTAAAAGAAGATGACTCTTGAGTGATAGGATTCTAGGTTACTGGGGCCAACCACCGAGGACCTTGATTCCTATATGTTAAGAATTTCGATATTAGAACAAGAGCAACCCCATTATATAACATACTAAAACCTCGATTCCTTAACCAAGGGAACTCGTACTAGCTCTACTTGACAACCTCATTTTTATGTATAGTGGAGCTTAGATTCCTGCTAGTTAAAACATCGAACCCATTGACATGGGATCTTGCTCTCATAAACCTAAGGATCTTGTTCTTTTTCTTGTTCATTGTACGGATGCCGATCCTAACCCCAAGGAGATTCCACTATAGGGTGGTTCGGCGAGTCCCAAACCGATCCCGCTCCCGTCTACAACAACTATGGTATGGCTCAAAGGGAACTACTCAATTCCTTAGAAACTTGGCAGAATATCAAAGATACCAATGAACTACTTCTGAGATTTTCTATATTATCGACAAATCCATGTCCCCTAGGTAGAAAAATAAGATGGTAAATAGCTAGGTCATTATGGTTTAATCCACCCAAAAAAAGGTCAGAATGGTGTAAACAGAAACTTGTTGAAAATTATATTTATTCAGTTTTGTTTGTCTACTCCCAGACAACATACCTATAAATTTTGTATCCGTTAAATGACATTATTGTCCTTGAGAAAAGACTAACAATAAAAGAATTATCCTCAGGGTTTATTTCATTTATGCTGATATTCACTCTTGATGACCATTAGAATCTTGAATGATAATTAGTAGACACATATTTAGCTTGAGTTAAGAGTGTCAAGTTGAAAATATATTACCCAGCATGGATATTGTGTCTCTCATTATTTACCTCATGTCGTAAAGTTTGCAAGTTTCTTTTATCCTTCATGTTTAAAGAGATACGCCTAACTTGGTCATGACTCTAGAATCTAGATTCATTTGGCTTCGTCTTTGTATTAACCTTCAGCCCTGGAGTCGCTGTTGTGTATTCATGAGAGAGCCAGCAAAATTAGCTTCCATTGCAGTTTCTCACCCCTCCATAGAGGATTAAGCTCTCTCTCTCTCTAGAGGATTAAGCGCTCTCTCTCTCTCTCTCTCTTTATTTTTATATGCATTTGATTTTATCCCCATATGTTGGTCTTAATAAGGGTATACATGTCCTCTTCAATACATAAAATATGCTTCCTTTGTGCTGGATGTTTCTTGACTTCATTCTTTATGCTTTTACTAATATAAATTTAATTTTTTTATAGGAAAAATATTTGTTAGAGTTCGTCAACTCATGTGTCCATCAATTTTTTGAAATTTGGAAGGGATTTGGGATCCAAAGCATATACTAAATCACTGTAAAGCCATTTTCCCTCTGGTCCATGTATTTGAAGCCCCACAAATAGTGCAGAGCTTAGGATTTTTAAAGAACTAAAATATATGGTCCAAAAGAAATATAAAATAGATCGTTTTAAGGTTTTTTATTTATTTATACTATTTTGCATTCACAATCGTGGTTTTCAATTGATGGACCAGCAAAATTGTGATCCAAAATCCATCTCCAATTTGGATTGAGAGAGTGGGTGTGTCCAGAAGCACCTAAACCCTACCCTTTTTTATAAGACAAACACATTGTTTTATGTAGAATCTAACACAAACTTGGAATAATAAACAAAAGCATTTGTACAGATTAATATACCCTTGGTTATTTTTTAAATTAAAAAATATAATAGATGAAAAGATATATCACATCCAACAGGACCAGGAATAAATTGTAGTGGTAGCAGAAGGAATAAGCAGGCAATCACCGGTCCGTAAGAATTTATGCTACCATTTATCTTGACAAGAGACATTCACCTGGAACTATGGTTCATCTCAACCTTCCATCATTAGAGTGGATGGTGGATGTCCCACTTGTGGAAGGCATACAATACATAAGAAGTGCATGGTATACTTTCCCATGGGTCGTGATGTTAAAGAATCTAGCGAGTGTCCCTCACCTGTGAATGTTATATACAATACATAGGATGTGTATGGTATATTTTCTCATGAGTCATGATGTTAAAAGAATGGGAAAATTTTATATCGACCCCTAAAAAATTATTTAATTTCACAATAACCCCTCCCTTATTTTTCCTATTGCAAGGCATTAATTTTTATTAATATGTATCTTTCTACCCCCACTTACAAACTGCCCCCAAAAAATTATTTTTACCTCAATAACTGCCCTTCGTCATCTATTGCTATTTTGGGGACATGAAAGACGGAGGACTGAGAAAAAATTTCATATTTTGTTTGGGCTTATTGGGGTAAGACAACAATAGGGAGGGAAGCATGAGGGGGTGAGATGATAGATACTTCTATAAGCTAATGTTGTATGATGTTCTAAAAATTAATGCCGTGCGATAGAAAAAAAGAGAGAGGGGTTATTACAAAATTGAATTTTTTAGGAATATGTACAAAATTATCCCTAAAAGAATCTAGCCAGCTAATTACTATTGAACATTCAGTTTCTTTTATAGGAAGAAAATGAAGAAAGCAAATCATAAACAACAGATAAAGTAGACAAATATGTTATAAGGATAAGATACTAACCAGAATGACTGCTGCAACGCAGTTCCTTATACCATGTCTCATATAACTGATACACATGAAAGAAATCATGTTGGCTCAGTAAACAAGAAAATATATTGTTTAACCTATAACTATGTGCCAAATGTAGTTTGGTGGGGTTTTCCAGAGGAGATATTCAATTTTAAATATCTGGCTTCCATGACAACTTTCTCATCAAATCCCATAACTAGCCAGAATTAAATGCAGTAACTCCTAACCAACCTTAGTAAAGTTCATCGGTGCAGCAACATGTGTAATGCAATAAGCCCATTCAGTATGATTATTAAATGCTCCTCACTACATAATGGCCATGAATATTTAAGCATATTATTTAATCTTAATAACCGAAATAACCATATCAGTTAGCTGAAATTTCTTCTATTTAACCGGAATAATAGCTCTAAATTTAATAATTATGAACTAATAACCAAACCTAAGGATTCACTTGATACATCTTAACTTGACAATAGACAAGTAATGGAACTTCCTCTATACACAGTTCACTAGTATACAGTTGCCTAGTTTAAATTGCCCATTGTACCTTAGACACAAGCCGTTACCGCACTATTTTCACTAGGCAGACTAAAAAAATCATAAAGTGATAACTGTTATTACAATACAAGAGCAAAACAGTGAGAATAACTTGTATTGGTCGGTTCATTCAGATGTAACTGTTTCTATTATATGCCATGATGAAACATGTATAGAGTTCACTCATATGGTCTCAATGCACATAGCCATGTTCATCACTTGGCTGTATATAGTGATAGTTTTCTTGCAAACAAAGTAGCCCCCTCAAATTATCCAATATCTAAAGATTGGATGGGCTACAATAATTCACATAAAGCAATGGAACCTCCAGAAATACGATTCCAGTTAGAACGCAATACTTAAAAAATGTTTGGCTGTGTAACTTGGACCCAGAGTCATGGGATGCTCTCACTATCTTCGAAGTATTGCACTCCCTCGACACATAATTTTACCTTACAAAATCTAGTCTAGGGCAAATATAATCCAGTGATAAAGCTGGACGAAAAGAAACATTTGTTAAAGAACCTTCAAAATTGCAATCTCTTGAGAGCCTTTTAAGAACCTTACAGAGCCCTGGACAGATATGCCTGTCGGCTAAAACAGATGGGATTTAGGCTGTCAATCGCAGAGAAACAAATATCTTGAAAATGATTGAGAAAACATTGTGAAATCTCGGTTTCTCAACAAACCACCATGATAGTTCATGGTAGCAGAGTTTTATCGCTTTAAGAAACGTTCTCATCCAGTTTTCAATTTAAAATGTAGTTTACATAGACTTGAAATTCATTTGTCCATCTATGACAATTATACTGGAGCAGATGGGACTGGTTGGAGAGGACGCCCATGTCACAATATTTGAAAACTGAAAGTATATAGTAGGTGTAGGTGGCTTAGGATGCCATGACCACAGTGACCTTGGCATCTATCACAACTGTGCAGAAAGGCCCTAGGGGAGTTTTAGTCTTATTTACTTGTTTCTAGTGAAATCTGTGTGTTAAATCCGAGATTAAACCATTCAACCTTGCCATAGCTCTCTCATAAACAGAAAGATAGATCCCAAGGTCCAAGCTATATTTTGTGTTGATCAAACACATGATAATATATGAATCTTCACAGATTTAGCCAAGACAATCAAAACTCTATTAAGTGGTTTGAAGTACCAAAAGACGAGTTTTAAAACCATTTTAAACTAATGCAGGCAACCATGTCCCCTGGATCCTCGAGCATTTCTTAGATCTTTTGAATACTTCTTACTCAACCGAGAGCTACAGAAACCCAATTCAGCAGATCGATTGAGAGAGAGATGACATGGTGAATCAATTGATATCAATGAATAATCTATATCGAGTAATCTACTCTACAACAAGAAATAGAACTGACAAAAAGAAAAGAAACAAATTTTTACAGAAACCCAATGGAGTAGATGGTGAATCAATATCAAATAATCAGCTGCGCTTGAACAAGAAATAGAACACGAAAAAAAGGAAAAGAGAAATGATTAAAAAGAGAAACCCAATTGAGAAATTGGTGAATCACTTACTTGGATTTCATTCTTTCAGTTCTATCTGAGATATAAGCATCTTTTTCAGGCTTGGGTTCCTTTGATCCAAATGAGTAACAGGAGAGAGGATACACATCCACAATATCACCAGAATTCATTTTCCTGAAACCCCAAAGGAAAAATTCATCAAATAATTACAAAAACACAAAATGAACATAAAGAGAGAAAAGTTCAGAGAGAGAAAGTTGAATTCTCATCAAAAGTTTGAACTCACCACTGTAAAGAAGTAAAGTAGAATATGTTCTGGTGGGTTCTTGTGAATGAGACCCCGTATCCAAGAGGGCGTCGTTCTCTCACTGTTAAGAAGCTCCACTTGAGAGAGAAACCGGGAACTCTGATTCTTGGAATCAGTAACTGGATTGAATCCCAATGCCCACTAAGCAATAAGACACTCTCTCTAACTGGACTGAATTCCTATGCCCTCTCTGCGATCACAGTCCCCCCTCTCGCAATACACGATGGGTAAAACGACTCACTCTCTCTCGAATACCCAACTTTGCAAGAACGAATCTTCTCTCTCTAGAATACTCACTTTGTAACGAGATTATTCTCTTTTTAACACTCTTTCTTGAATTTCTCTCAGGAAGGATATCTGCGTAAGCAGGGCACATTACTTTCTCCTGCTCCCACTATCGAACAATTCTACTAATCCCTATTTAAAATGCAATGCAACTCCCTCTCTCTCTCTCTCTCTCTCTCTCTCACCAATATTAATTCCACTCTCTTACAAGTAATATTAATTACTCTCTCTCTAATCTCTGTGCAATTAAATATTGACCTGGCTGGAGGAAAAGGCCCAGGATAGGATGCTTCCAGTTTCTTCTTCTTTTTATTATTTTGTATTATCTTTGAGAAAAGTTAATGCTTCCTTATTCCTCATCTTTTTTTAGAAAAGTTAACCCTTACCCAAATCATAGAAGCAATGGGTTTTTTCCCAATTAAAATACCTTACACATTGATATTTATACTATGGAAAATATCTTTATATTCTTTATTTTTAGATTTTATTACTATATCTCTAGTTTTAGATTTCATTTATTAATAAATCTAAAGTTTCAAAAAATATCTTCTAATCCCATTGACTTTAAATACCTCTCTCTTTCATCCCGTGCTTATCCAAATACCTCTCTATCTCTTCTCGTAGATTAAACATCGTTCTCTTTTTCTCTGGGTATACTTGTTGTGTATTTGGTTTCTCTCCATATACTTGGTGATTGGAGGGAAATGGGAAACGTGAAGAGAGAGAGAGTGAGGGGTTAGAGATGAAAAAGATGGAGAGAGAGAGAAACGTACAGGGAAAGAGAAAGAAAAATAAGTTTGGGATGATGGCTTTTAAAAAAGATGTATCTTTTTAGATTTGTTTGGCCTTAAAAAATATGTTTAAAGTAGCTTAGGAGATTAGAAGAAATAAAATCTACAAATTTTTATACTCCAAGATATCTTTTAAAACCTTGGGTCTAATGTAAAATGAAACCTAAAAATAAAAGGCATGAAGATATTTTTCCTTCATACTATATTATTAAGTCAGCGTCAAGGAGTGGACACATCTCGCGAAAATAAAAAGGCTAACTAATTCTATAAAGATTGTAAGAAATATTATCTTTGAATAAGGAGGGAGAGAGAGAGTATACACTTATTTTGATATAAAAAATTAATATTTAAAAAAGAGAGAAAGAAACTTAATATATTTAGGAGGAGAAAGAGAAGTCTTAAGGATAGATAGCTTTCTATTTTTTAGAGGGTGGGGGAGAGAGAAAGAGAGGGTGCCTAATCCTATTTTACGGGAGAGAGAGACCTGGAGAGGATATTGAGAGAGAGAGTACATTGGAGAGACTGCTAAAGAGAGAAATATGGAAAAAAAATCAAGAAAATAGATAGATTTAAGGGAGAGAGAAATATGTTTGAGAATGAGATAGAATGAAAATCAAAGAGAGAGATCATTGAAGATTTTTTTGGGTGTATAAAGATGACACATTCATTTATCTTATCTATAGGGGTGAACACGTGTCGCGAAAATAAGAAAGGATCCTAATGTTATAGAGATTGTAGGACCTATACCTCATTTGTTTAGGGGAAGAGAGATACTAAAATTTTGTACGTGTAAAATAGAAATTTTAAGAAGAGAGAGAAAAAAAGTAGAGATTTTAGGAAGAGAGATATTGTTTCCATATCTTATGAGAAATAAGAGAATTATTTTTATCCCACCCTTTCCTAAAATTTGTAAGTGAAAAGTAGAGAAAAGATGATCTCTACCATTTCTTAATATTTTATACGTGAAGAATATATATTTTAGGAAGAATATAAGAGATAATATCCTAATATAAGATTTTAAAAAATCAACATTTTAGTAGGATTTATTTGAAAGAATATACATAAGAGATAAAGATAATGATAGATTTTAGGAGATATTTTGAGAATGAGAGAGAGTACATTACAAGAGAGAATATGCACAAGAGAGAGATAATGAGAGACTTTGAGGAGAGAGTACATGAGAGAGAATGAGAGATTTTAAGAAATAAACATTTTAGTAGGATTTATTTGAGAGAATATGTACAAGAGAGAGAGATAATAAGAGATTTTAGGAGAGATTTTGAAAAGTAGAGAGAGTATGTATAAGAGAGAGAGATAATGAGAGACTTTATGAGATATTTTGACAAGGAGAGAGAGTACGTGCAAGAAAGAGAGAATGAGATATTTTAACAAATCAAGATTTTAATAGGGTTTATTTGAGAGAATATGCACAAGAGAGAGAGATAATAACAGATTTTAGGAGAGAGTTTGAGAATGAGAGTATGTGCAAGAGAGAGAGAATAAGAAGGAGAAAGAGATAGTCTATACAAGATAGAGGAAGGGAAAAATGAAGAAAGAGGAGAGAGAGAGCTCAATCTATATCTCACCTTTATAGTTACTATTTCCTCATCTAAAATATCAATATCATGCTAAGAGAGAGAGATTACATATCTCATGTTATATCAATTCTATCATAATTAAGTTTAGAAGTCTTATAAATAGAAGCCTCTTAATATCTCAAATTAGTTTCACGTGCCCCTCTCAACCTCTCAACAAAGTGTGCTTTGTTTATCTCTTCATCCCTCTCTCTCTCTCTGTTTATGCGTGAGTTTCATAAATTTATTGGTTTATGGCTTTAATTTGTTATTTGAATTAAGGAAATTATGACTTTTTAGTTTTTTTTAATCAATGTTTTGGCTATAAAGTGAGAAGTTGAATTAAGTATATATTAGGAATTACGATGGTTATTGCATGCTCTTCATGTTATTCTTTTGATTCTTGGTAGTGAAATTTTGGATAAAAGACTATTAAGATTTTATTCATGGATGGCTTTTTAGTTTTTTAATCAATGTTTTGGCTATTTGAAGTGAAAAGTTGAGTTCAGTATATGTTAGGAATCTTGATGGTTATTACATGCTCTTTATGTTATTTTTCTGGTTGTTTGTAGTGAAATTTTGGATAAAAAAATCTTTGGATTTTGTTCATAGATAAATTGAGATACCTATTTAATTTTTTTGGGCAACGACTTTATATATATATATATATATTACATTATTAAGCAAGAGTTAAGGGGTGGACACGTGTTACGAAAATAAAAAATGACCCTAATGTTATAGAGGTTGTAGGACATATTCCCATGTTTAAGGGAAGAGAGAGACTAAAAGAGAGCGAGAGAGAAAGTAGAGATTTTAGGAAGATAGAATTATTGTTTCTATATTTTATTAAGAAAAAGAAGAACTTTTTTGGTCCAGCCCTTTCCTAATATTTGTGCCTGAAGAGTAGAGAAAAGGCGATCTACACCATTTCTAAACATTTTATGCGCGAAGAGTATATATTTTAGAAAGAGAACAAAAATAGAGACTTTAGGAAGAAAGAGAAAAAGTAGAGATTTTAGGAAGAGAGAAATTTTTTCAATATTTTAATTTGAGAAATAAGAGATTTTTTCCTTATATTTTGGATCAAACTGAGAGACAAAGATATGCATATATATATCTAAGATGGTTCCATATCAAAGTTAAGAGGTGGACACGTGTCACGAAAATAAGAAGGGACCTTAATGTTATAGAAGTTGTAGGGACATATTCCCCATATTTAGGAGAAGAGAGATAAACTAAAATTTTGTGTGTAGAGTATAGATTTTAAGAGGAGAGAGGAAGTAGAGATTTTAGGAAGATAGATATATTGTTTTTGTATCTTATTAAGAAATAGGAGAACTTTTTTTATCCAACCATTTCCTAAAATTTGTAATTGAAGAGTAGAGAAAAGAGAATCTATGCCATGTCCTAATATTTTATGTGTGAAAAGTATATATTTTAGAAAGAGAGAAAAAGTAGAGATTTTAGGGAAGGAGAAAGATAAATTTTTCCAATATCTTAATTTGATAAATAGGAGATTTTTTCCTTATATCTTAATTTGAGAAATAAGAGATTTTTTCAAGAGGATTCTCTATCCAAACATGATAACATCTCTCAATGGAAGCACATCTCACTTCTTCTTCCTTCCCTATTTTTTGGTTTGAACTTCCTAAAATAGGCACCTATCCCAAACTCAAATTCAAGAGAGGGAGATATGCATATATATCTAAGATTGTTTCCATACTCAAGAGGACTCCCTATCAAAGCATGATAAAGTCTCTCTCAATGGATACATGCCCTACTTTTTTTAGAGAGAGAAAAATATGAGTACATATATAAGATTGTTTCCATATCTAAGAGGGTTATCCATCCAAGCATAATAACCTTTCATTTCCCATCCAAGCATGATAACCTCTCTCCAATATGCAAAGTCACTAGATAGAAGTTCTTCTCGAAGTGTTTTGTGTTTGTTTTTTGTGGAAAAAGTTTTTATACTTTCTCTACAGTATAGAAGATATATGCTTTCCTTACCATTCAGCCGTCTGATTTTGATCAAGAGAGTCACTCACCATTTGACCTTAGATCCGACGTCTCAAAGTATTTTATTTTTAGTTTTTTTTATACAAATTGTATGAATATGAAATTTGGTACGTATCATATTCTCATTGGGGCGCACCTATAAAAAATATTAAAAATAATGTTTTGATAAAATATAATGACCAAAATACCCCTTAAAACTTTCAGGGATATTTTGATCATTTTATTTTATTGGAAATATTTTTTTATATTTTTTGCTAGTGCGAGTTTAATAGAGGATTGGACATCCAAAATTTAGTATCAAAATAGTTTATAGAAAAAAATTACAAATAAAATAGTGTAGAGACGTGACATTGTGATTGAGGCAATCTTAGCCCTCTACAGTTGGATAAGGGGAAGTATATAAGTTTTATGCGGTAGGGGAAGTATAGAAAGCTTGCCTTTTTTTTGTGCTAGAGAAGTTGGAGAGAGAGAGAGAGAGAGAGAGAGAGTACTTAAGGAAATTTTCGTATTCCACAACCCATAGAGAGAGTCGTTAGGGAAACTTTTATATTTCATAACCCACATTTCATTCATGCCATTGTTTTTTTTTTTTTTTTCTTTTTGAGAGAAACTTTATGGGTTGTAGATAGAGAGAATACTTTGGAAAACTCTCATATTTCGGAACCTATATTCCATTCATTGCAACAACATGTCCACAACATCAAAAAACACACTCAAAGACAAATTTTGAGAACAAAAAAAATAGAAACAATGATACCAAAGAATAAAAATAAAAAAATAAAATACAATGGATTAATTGTATACCCTACCCGCTGCTAAGAAATTGTCTTCTACCGTGCCCACCTTATACTATGAAGGGATTGCTTCTTGATAATTTCATTTTGTTTTTGTAGGCACGAGGGTGCATCCCTAGTGTGAGGGAACACCCAAGTGGACTACATTCCCTTCATGTTTAACTTACAACATAAAGAGATGTGGGAAATGTTACACCTCTTCATGGGGTTACACTTCTTCATGAGGGGGTTACACCTCTTCGTGAGGTTGCACCTCTTCACGAGAGAGCACTTTCTCTCATTATAAAAGGGGAAAGGGTGCAAGTCTCCATATACACTACAACACATATAAGAAAAGTGTGAGAGCTCATATTGAGAGATAGAGAAAAAATGTGTGAGAGAGTACAATCCCTCTCCTATTTGAGATCTAAGTAGAGATCTAGCCCTGAGTGATAAAAAGTTTGCGTGAGGGTCAAGTTTGGACTACTCCTATCACATCTGTTGGAGTGTTTGTGAGTTTCCACCTCGCTTGGGATTTGTGGCGTGGAATTGATTTCGGCAACTCTAATAGTTGTCGAACGTGCCTACATGAGTTGATCATTCCTCTCCACATTTGTTCACCAAAATTATTGTACGAGCACTAATGTATGATACACGATTTTTTGTTATTTTATTTTGGTTCCTCTTCAGCCGTTGGACCGTATTTTTTTCAACATTGGTATCAAAGCTATCGTGAAGCTGGATTCTCGATTGTGCTCGCATAACCATTTCCGCCTTACTTGTGAAGGCTTGGCTGTGGTTGGCTTATGATGTTGCAAAGTGCACATAATGGTTATATTAAAACCATGGGCATGTGCATTATACAATCTTCATAGTCATATTGGCCTTATGTATGGGTTATGCAAGTTGAGGCATTCTAGACCATAAGGATTATATCTAACTAATCTTGATAGGCCTCATATGCTAAGCCGTGCATGGTAGGCTTTACTTCTTTTTTCTTGGTATGTTCAGGCCGTATACAAGGGCATTTTTTTTAGTGGGTGTGCATTTAAAAAGGTGTACCACTTGCAAATTATGAGGTATTTGAGATACAAGATCCAAGAAAGAAATTTGATATTGATTGCAAACAAGAGTTCAATGTGGCCACACAAAATTTTCATATCAAGACTTTTAAAGGTCAAGTTTTTTAAGTAGCAAGACAATTAGCAAGCGTAAAAATGATAATCTAGGTACTATCATGTATCAAACAAATCGTGTGATATCCATATTAATTGGTGCAATTTTGTTGTTTTGACTTAGAATGACTTCTAAAAATGAGATTGCAGATCTCACTAAAGATGAAAAGTTGAATGGGAGTAGTTTTTCTATGTGGCATAGGAAAATGTAATACCTTCTAAATGAGTAATGTACGCTTGAACACCTAACTACCATTAAGCAAAAACCTTAACAAGGTACCGCTGAAGAACATGTCTGTGAATATGAGGCATAGGACAATGCTGACCGTAGCACTCGCTTTACTTTGATGACCTCATTCGTGAATTCGAGGGATTCACCACAACAAAGGCCATGTGGGATGCACTTCAGCAGAAGTATGTTGGCACTTCCGCTGCTTGGTTATGAACCTTATCTATGACTTTTGAGACATACAAAATGCCTCCAAATGGATCGATCACAGACCATGTCAAAAAAATGTCTCAAATGGTACATTACCTAGAGGCAGTTGGAAATAAACTCAGTCACGAGCAACATATGCTCGGATTGCTTAGGTCTCTTCCAAAATCTTGGGAAAATATTAAGTCATTGATGCTGCATAATGAAGTTGTAACAACTTTTTCCCAATTTCTTATCACCTAGAGATAGAGGTTGAGTTCCGCTCATCTTCTGGAGCTGGAACCGCTCTAATTGCCCAATCCAACAGGCCTCGAGGCTGTAAACCTCGAGGTAAGTTTAGGAATGGGGCACCTCAAAGGAAAGAGCAACCTAAGCAAGAAGCTGATGAAAAGAAAAATGTCAGGCATAGACGCGGGAGGCGCATAAAGGGCAAATCTGAAATAACTTGCTACAATTGCAAGAAGAAGTGCCACTATGCACATGAATGTCTTAAACCTAGAAAGATACGAACTGATTTCCTTAGTTATGCAAATGTTTGCACTCAGGTGCTTGTTGCTCATTCACAATTTACTAGGTGGACTGTGGATTCAGGAGCGACAAGATATATAGCAAGGGATCGAGAAGGGTTCGTTGAGCTCCAAACTTTGCTGGTTGGAAGTCAGAAGATAATGCGGTATTGTGCATAAGAGGATGTGCTAGGGGTTGGAACTTACCAACTCCAATTCCAAAGTGGACGGGCCCTTCTTCTCCATGACGTCCTCCATGCTCCCAGAATGAGAAAAAAATTGTTTTCAATTCTATGTCTAGTTAGAGATGGTTGCTCAATTTTATGTCTAGTTAGAGATGGTTGCTTAATTATGCTACCTTTACATTTCCAGATGGTTTTCACTATTATGGCCAAATTTTTAATGACTTATTTATTTTGGATAATAATGATATTAATTTTTCCCTTCATTCTACCTATATGACATCGTCATCCTTTTCCACCTCTTATATTACATATAACTCCATAATGTGGCATGATAGACTTGCTCATATAGGAAAAGATAGGATGATCTGGTTAGTCAAAGAAGGATTGTTGCCTTTATCCAAAATAGACCTACATATTTGTGAATCATGTATAGCTGAAAAATCAACTAGAAAGCCATTTCCTAAAGCAAAAAGAACAATCGGTCTTCTAGACATAATACATTCTAATATTTGTGGCCTATTTAAAGAGATGGTCTGTGACGGTTTCCGTTATTTTATCACATTTATCGATGATTATTCTTACTATGGATATGTATACCTAATCTCGCATAAATCACAAGCAATAGATTGCTTTCACCGTTTCATGATAGAGGTTGAAAATCAATTGAACAGAAGAATTAAGGTTCTTCGTACTGATCGAGAGAGAGAATACTTATCTGATCAATTTAAGAAGCTTTGTGAAAATAAGGGAATCTGAAGACAAGAGACAATGTCATACACTCTGCAACAAACAGAAAGAAGGAATCGTACTATGTTTCCATATCAATTACACTAAAAGCAATATGTATGTGTTTCCACATTACATAACTTTGTCCTATTTACTAGCATTAAACTATTAACTCTCATTTTTACAGGTTGTGGTTTCTATAAGGTTACAAACTTAAACAATCCAATTAAGGCGCACCTCTAAATTTTATCACAACATATAATTTTGGTGTAAAAAATTCTTAAGATTATCTTAAAATTTATTTTCATATCTAATTATAAAGTTTTAAACTCAAAAAATGATTAAAATCAAGTAGATCTATAAACATATAACAATCTTAAAAATAGACGGTCTAGATCATGTGTTGCAAGATGCACTATTTTAGTGTCTCTAAAACTTTTTTTTTTCATATTCATATATCTCTATGTCGAGATGATTGATTAGAGGGTTTTTAAACATTATAACAACCTTTTCCGATGGAATTTTTAGATGCATCTGTAATTCTACATTTTAAGGTTGGAACTTTATATAAATTTTTTCCTTTTTTAAAAGAATTTGATTTGGACTTGAGTGATTAGTAAGTTACATTAGCAATACTACATCTCAAGTTCGATTCATTATTTATTTTTAATATAAAAAGGTCACTATCATTTTGCTATCAAATGTGGGACAAGCGGTTGGGAATGTGCCTAACAAAGGTCCTGGCTTTTTTATACTTTGACATAATTTTAGCTTATTAATTTCAAATCTAACGGCTATAAACAATTGTAGTAGTTGGGAATGTGCCTAACAAAGGTCCACTGGCTTTTTTATACTCTTACATAATTTTAGTTGACTAATTTCAAATCTAACGGCTGTAATCAAATGTAACATTCTTGTACAGTAGATAAATGGTATGGCAACATTCCACTCACTTTTTAATTCATGGATTCCTTCCTCATTCCCATGATTCGGTAGTTGGGGCGGTGAAACCGCAATGTTTGGAATTTCCAGTCCCACAGCTTACCAACCCAAGAGACAAAAAAATTCATAAAAAAATATTAATTATTAAAAAGAAAAGGGATTATTTATTTATTTATTTGGATTTTGCTTTTCAAGTGGATGGATAAGGTGGATTTCAAAGATCAAATTTTGGAGGATAATATTCAAACTTTGTCCTACCTCCCAATTGCTAAGCCAAGAGGCCTCACTCCATTGGATAAAAACAAATATTAACATAAAAAGTAAAAACTCATAAACTATGCTATATCTGATGTCATGCCTAAATTGGAAACCTTTGTTTTAATTTTTGGATAGTTGAGGGCTAGGAATCGAACTTGAGATATGACGACGTCAATTGTCAAACTCAGGCCCAGGCCCAAGCCCTAGCCCGATTCCTTAACGAGCAAACGACCTCGTAAACCACTTATCACATTGTAATTACAAGGGAATCACATCATGATAACTATAACACATGGTTCCGTTTTTTTTTTTTTTTTGAAACAACACATTGTTCTATTTCACTTATAAGTGACAACCATAGGGCTACACAGTGAAAAAAACATAAGAGATTCTATGATTTCAATTAAATGTAGGGGTTAGTAGGATTTGGGAAGAAGAAGTGCATTTTACTCTTATTATTTCCAGAGAAAGGGAACCAATACTGTCAATGGAGTTTGAGAATGACCACTACTAGGTCATACTTATTTTCATTGGGAACTCCATAGGGCTCATAGAACTGGTGTTATGAGATAGAGGTCATATGACTCGGCTTCTTTGAAGGTCCCCTAAAATTTATTGTACCTTTTTTTTTTTTTTTAACCTAGAAAATTCTTTGTATTTGTATTTTTATTTGATATTGACCACGTATACTGTGCTCCGTTAGGAGCATAGTTTACTGCCAATTCCCTAGGTCAGAAGACCTACTTAAGCGGATTTTTTCAATAATAAATTTTGGGAGGACTTAAGAAATACGAGATGATTATTCCCATAAAAAAAAATAGATATTCAAATTACAGTCTCTATTCTATCTCAAGACACTATATTTTTTTAGGTGCATAAAGGATACAATTAGGATTTTATTATTATTATTAAGGTTAACCTATAGGTTGAAGATGTTATATCCCAAAAGTTTGGAGTCCTAAAATTAATTCTAGGTGGGCTTTTACCTGAGGGAGTAAATACACATTCTACTCCCAAGGGAGTAGAATATCTTTTGGCTTATATTCTTTAGTGGTAGACGTGTTTGATGGAGAGAGGCCTAGGGTTTGAACTTTTGAAGTTTAATCTCAAACAAACAAGCTACTCTAGCCTTTTTTTTTTTTTTGGTCAAAGTCTAAGGTTGATTGTGAAGAACACAAAATTGATATATGCAGAACACATAATTGATCTATACCAATGGTAGATTTATTTTACATATATGTCAAAGATTAAAAGTTTCTATCATTTGAGAACTCTATCCATGAAGATATACACACGTGTATGGTGCATGTGCAAAGAAACACGTAGGGAGTTGCTTTCTTTTATAAGTGATGTGCTTGTAGATCTCAAACTAGAAGACCCTTGCACATGCAAGACCAAACATTTAAATTGAAGCACTCAATCAATGCACACGTATTGGTAGAGAGAGACCCATCCAAAATTATTTTCAAATTTTACACTCATATCCCTCAAATATCTTTGTTTCTGGGTTAGGTAGTGAGGATGACGAGCTCCTTCTCATTTTTGAAATAATCTATTTTTTAATCCGTTAGTGAAAATGGAGGTCAAGGCTTTTAACTGGGGCTCAGATGTCACTACCACCATTACTCCTGCCCCCTTCGCTCAAGGAAATAGTTTATATGAGGGTGACGCCCTAGATAATCAAATTGAAGCACACAACAGAAATTCACTGGAAGAGGTGATTTTGATGCTAAGAGACACTCAATTCGATCATCTCGACCTCAAGATGTATGAACAGAGAAAAAATATATTTCAAGTCTTGGAAATAGTGCATCTTGTAATATATTTATCTAAATTGTAACTTTTCAAGATATTTTAATGCTCATGGATGAGTTCAATCTACACTATTTTTTAATCTTTCAACTTTTACGATTAAAGATGAAAATTATTTTTTAAGTCATCAAAAAGATGTTTTGATATGGAAATATTATATTTCAGCAATATTTAAGGGTGTCTTACCTTCATCGGTTAGGGCCTCAGTCTTACTTTTTCCAATATATTTTTGAAGTGCACTTTACTTTTATAATATAAAGTGGATGCTATGGATAAATTTTTTAATCATTTTTACTTTTATAGTATAAGGTGAGTGCTTTCTATAAATATTTTTTGTTTTTAAAATTTTAATTATAAATAGAATTCTTTTTGTAAATTTATTTCAATTTTTTATTTTATTATATTTTATTTATTTTTTGTGGCCGTGGCAAATTTCTCATTTTAAAACCTAGCGGTAAATGTCACAGCTCAAAACTAAGAAGGGGGTAAATGTAAAAAGAGGCTAAGGTTTTGAGTTTCTATTTAGTAAACAAGGAAAAATATATAAAGATACCATTTACTTTGAATAAAAAGAAGTCATAATCACTTTTCTCTATTGGATTTTAAATATTGAGTGTGTCAATAAACTCGAAAATTTAAGAAAAAAAAAATTTTGAAACTGTGTGACAAAGATTTTGGAACTGTATGGAGCCAAAGGTTTAAACAATCAAATTAGAGCCTACCTCAAAAATTTTACTATAACATGTTGTTTTGATGCCCAAATATCCTCAATTGATCATCTCGACATT